>NW_015387993.1:41942-51758 GCF_001527695.2 Protobothrops mucrosquamatus | reverse complement strand
GGCCTGGGGTGGAAATGTACAGCTGCGTATCATCAGCGTACTGATGGAAATCCACCCCAAAGCCACGAATGATCTCCCCCAGCAGCTTTACATAAATATTGAACAAAAGGGGGGAGAGGACCGACCCCTGAGGCACCCCACAAGTTAGGGGTCTAGGAGTCGACCTCTGTCCCCCTGCCAATACAGACTGCGTACGGTCGGTGAGGAAGGAGGAGAACCACCGCATAACGGTGCCTCCCACTCCTAACTCACCGAGACGCCGGAAGAGAAGTGAAAGGAAAATGGAAAGAAAGGGAAGATGGAAGAGAAGTGAAAGGAAAATGGAAAGGAAGGAAAGATGGAAGAGAAGAGAAGGGAAGATGGAAAGGAAGGGAAGATGGAAGAGAAGGGAAGGAAACATGAAAGAGAAGTGAAGAGAAGGGAAGGGAAGATGGAAGAAAAGAAGGGAAGATGGAAGGGGAAGATGGAAGGGAAGGAAGGGGAAGATGGAAAAGAAGGGAAGGAAACATGAAAGAGAAGGGAAGGGAACATGGAAGGGAAAGGAAAAGGGAAGGGAAGATGGAAGAGAAGAGAAGTTGGAAAGGAAAAGAAGATGGATTGGAAGGGAAGATGGAAGGGAAAGGAAAGGAAGGGAAGGAATAGGAAGATGGAAGAGAAGGGAAGATAACATGCAAGGGAAGAGAAGGGAATATGGAAGAGAAGGAAAGGGAAATGAAGATGGAAGGGAAGGGAAAAGGGAAGGGAAGAGGGAAGGGAGAGGAAGGGAACATGGAGGGAAACAATTGGTGGCCTCCAATTAATATCCTGGAGCTCAGAATTAATATGTCACACACACCTTGGAAGCATCCATGGAAGAGATTATGACCTTACTACTGGTAGCACATAAATCTAGAAAAATCTCAAAAACAAACAAACCCCCAACAGATATTATCCAGTCATGATGGTGGTAAGGAAATTTTAGATAAGTAAGCTTTATGTTCTGTTATAAGGCAATTGACCATATATTTCGCCTTTTGACATTTTGGTTTGTATTGTACACTTTGTTCTTTGCGATTGAGTTGCATTAAATTCTGGTCACAATGCACGATGTGAGCAGGTGCAATACCGTGCACCCTGAAACACATTTTGGAAAAACCCAATTTCACGTGCTGTGCAGCCCTAATATAACACAGGTGTAACACAAGATTCCCCTGGTTTTTAGAAATATTGCAGCTTGTACTGGGAAACTAATGGAACAAATGTCCAAGAATTAAATAGAAATGGCTTTGATGTGTCCCCATCAATAAAAAAGCAAGAGAACTTTCTCAGCCTGAACTTGTTCAGAATTAATTAACATGTCCCAAAGGTGCTTTTTGAAAAAGCAAATGGACTTCCTTTGTTTTTCCTGAAGCCGTTTCATTTCTCACCCAAGACGCTTCTCCAGCGAAGGAGCTTCTTGGATAAGAAATGAAACATCTTCAAGAAAAACAAAGGAAGTCCATTTGCCTTCTGAAAAAGCATCTTTGGGACAACCAGGACCTGGATGACGGAAAATCTCCATAGATGTTTAGTCGGCCATATTAATTCCTTTTCTTCTGGGGTTCAGACCTAAGACAGTTGGTTTGGCTAAAGTACTTGGGTGAAGCACCATTCTGAGGACACAGATAAACCTCCAAGTGGCCTCAACAATTCTCAAAGAGAGTGCTAATGACCAGAGGACTTCAAGGAATATAAATCCTTTCATTCTCCATCCTTCCATCCAGTCAGAGCTGAAGAAGCTTCTTAGATGAGAAGTGAAAGGTCTTCAAGGAAAAACAAAGAAAGTCCATTTGCCTTCTAAAAAAGCCCCTTTGGGACAACCATGACCTGGATGACGGAGAATCTCCATAGATGTTTAGTCGGCCATATTAATTCCTTTTCTTCTGGGGTTCAGACCTAAGACAGTTGGTTTGGCTAAAGTACTTGGGGTGAAGCACCATTCTGAAGGCACAGATAAACCTCCAAGTGACCTCAACAATTCTCAGAGAGAGTGCTAATGACCAGAGGACTTCAAGGAATATAAATCCTTCCATTCTCCATCCTTCCATCCAGTCAGAGCTGAAGAAGCTTCTTGGATGAGAAGTGAAACATCTTCAAGGAAAAATAAAGAAAGTCCATTTGCCTGTTGAAAAAGCACCTTTGGGGGCACATTTTTTCATGTATGGTGGACATGTAGAGAAGCACAGGTGTACTGGCTTATGGTCTGGGAATGGGTAACAGAAATGACTAGGCAAAGCATCCAATATAAACCTGAGACATTATTATTAGGAATATTAGGAAAAAACGTAAATAAAGGTGACACATATCTAATCATACACGTGATAACGGCGGAAAGGATTCTATTTGCTCAAAAGTGGAAAGCAATGGAAGCACCGAGTGGGGAAGCACTAATATAGAAAATTATGTATTGCGCAGAACTAGACAAGATAACTAAAAAAACTAAAAAAATAAGGAAGAAACAGAATTTTATCGAATCTGGAATAAATTCTATAAATGGAGGGAAAAAAGAATGGGGTCAACAAAAGAGATATAAAGAGGTAGATACTAGGAATGTAGAGCTATATATAGATATATCATATATATTTAAATGTATAGTATGGACTGACAAGACGGAGATGTATGTCAAAGACGATGTACCATGTTCAATGTTTTTAATCTCTCTTTTTTGATTTTGTATTCAATAAAAATTGAAGAAAAAAAGAACAAGAAAAAGCACTTTTGGAACAGCCATGAACTGGATGAATGAGAATCTCCATAGACATTTAACTAATGTTAAATGTTACAATCTTTTGGAGCGTGCTTTCTTGCATGTGCTGCACATTCCTCCCCCCCTATTCTTTACTGTTAGCCATGCTTTTTTTCAAAGCAACTGACCCCAGACCCAGGTCTGGATGAAATGCCTACAAGCATCAAATGCTTGGTGGCTTTTATGAGTGAAGTAATATAGGCGAGGTGTGGAGTTGGCAATAACGTTGCGGCATGGAACATGAGAAAGCAATTATGCATGGAGATGACTGAATGTATCCGCCTGCAATCCATCATCCTGTCTCCAAGTGCTTTACATGCAGAAAGATCACCTGCTTTCATCTCTGCGGTTCCTCCCTCGTCAACTCCAAGTAATCTGTCACACCGTCTACAGAAAGACTCTGGATGACAGCGTTGAGTTCTCTATTAAAGTCCTTACTTTGCTTTTACAAGAGATCAGGGTTGTTTTGCTATGAATGGAAGGGGATGGGATTCCATAGAAGTCACACTTTGCTGGAGGCTAAAATATACAGTACAAAGAACGGTTACAGGAAGTCGATATATCTAGTCTAGTGAAAAGAAGGACCAGGAGGTGACATGATAGCACAATCCCAATATTTAAGGCGCTTCTACAAAGATGAGGGGGGTTTTCATATTATTTTCCAAAGCACCAAAGACAAAACAAGAAGCAACGGATGGAAACTAAGCAAGGAGAGAAGCAACCTAGAATTAAGGAGAAATTTCATAACGGTGAGAGCAATCAACCAGTGGAACGGCTTGCCTTCAGAAGTGGTGGGTGCTCCATCACTGGAGGCTCTCAAAAAGGGACTGGACAACCATTTGTCTGAAGTGGCATAGGGTCTCCTGCTTGAGCAGGGGGCTGGAGTAGAAGACCTCTAAGGTCCCTTCCAACTCTATTACTCTATGTTCTAATTCAATGGTGAAAAAAGTAAGGTTCTACATTTAGGCAAGAAAAACCAAATGTACAAGTATAGTATAGGGGGTACCTTGCTCAATAGTAGTAACTGTCAGAGGGACCTCGGAGTCCTAGTGGACAATCACTTAAATAGGAACCAGCATTATGCTGCAGCTGCCAAAAAGGCCAACACAGTGCTGGGCTGCATTAACAGAGGGATAGAATCAAGATCACATGAAGTATTAATACCACTTTACAATGCCTTGGTAATGCCACACTTGGAATACTGCATCCAGTTTTGGTCACCACGGTGTAAAAAAGATGCTGAGACTCTAGAAAGAGTACAGAGAAGAGCAACAAAGATGATCAGGGGACTGGAGGCTAAAACATATAAGGAGCGGTTGCTGGAATTGGATATGTCTAGTTTAACGAAGAGAAGGACGAGGGGGGACATGATAGATGTCTTCCAGTATCTCAGGGGCTGCTCCAAAGAAGAGGGAGTCAAGCTCTTCTCCAAAGTGCCTGAAGGCAGGACAAGAAGCAACGGATGGAAACTGATCAAGGAGAGAAGCGACCTAGAACTAAGGAGAAACTTTCTGACAGTGAGAACAATTAACCAGTGGAACTACCTGCCTCCAGAAGCGGTGAATGCTCCAGCACTGGAAGTTTTTAAGAAGAGACTGGACAGCCATTTGTCTGAAATGGTATAGGGTTTCCTGCCTGAGCAGGGGGTTGGACTCGATGACCTCCAAGGCCCCTTCCAACATCATCATCATCATCATCATCATCATCATCATCATCATCATCATCATCATCATCATCATCATTATTATTATTATTATTATTATTATTATTATTATTATTATTATTACTGCTGCTACTATGCACCACACTTTTTTAAAAATGAAATTTAGCAGGCTCAGGTGTCTTCTTTCTCCTTCTCCTCCTCCAGAGCCAAAGAGTTGCTGGCATCTAGGCCTTTTTTAAAATCCCAGAAATGTTGATCTGATGCCATCGTGAGGATTTTTCTGATTTCTGGATTGGCTCGGTCAGTGTGAGGAAAGCACAGCGAGGTGGATAGTAGATTCTTCAATTTCCTATTTAATCAATAATATCTATTGATTTTATTTTTATTTTTTAAGCAGGTTCAGCTGCTCATTTTGCCATGGTTAATGCTGGTAATTGAACACGAATTACCCTAAAATATTCAGTACGGTCAAATCAATTCCAATAAAGGACAACATTTGTAGCTCGGGTTGAAATGAAGGCTCCATGGTGTTCTCCGAGCTTGGTTATTTTCTTGCAGACGTTTCATGACCCAACCAGGTAACATCATCAGTGCTAAATGTATAGCACGGATGACGTTGCCTAGTGTGAGTAATGAAACGTCTGCAAGAAAACAACGAAGCTCAGAATAAATAAATATATATACAAATTATTTTCAGTTCTCAAACGCATCAAGTACTTTGCCCTGGGTCTTGTGGATTGGCTTCTGCAGCAAAAGTCAAGGCCTATCTATGCAATCAAACAACTTTTTTTTTTTAAAAAAAGTTAGTTGATAATTACCTTATTTTTTTCCTAACGAAATAGACTTTGGTGGGGAGCGTGGTTATTGCTGATCTGCCCGGGTTGCTTGGATTTTAATCTTTGGTTTGACTTGATTCAATCTGAAAAATCAAGACAATTCTATTTTCCACAGCAATTTGGAAAAATATAGTTAGAAAGACTTAGCCCCTTCTCCCTAAGACTTAAGAGACAGGCTCCAAAGGGAGGCCAGTTATGTGTCATGGTTCCGAAAGAAGAAGCTCTTCAAAGAACTTTGAGGCATTGTTTACCTTAAAAAATCTTTTATTGCAACATAGCTTTGGCACGTACATGGAGAAGCCAAAATCTGAATTCTCCTCCCCCAAACACACCGTATCTAACCATAACTCCTTCATTTAGCAGTCATAAATCACATTCTCCAATTAGTTTGAAGTGTGAACTTTCCCTCCCGTTATCTCCTCTTATTACAGCCAACCTTGAAGAATACTCTACTGAGATATTGTTATGGCTAACTAGTCCCCAAGCACATTCTTCCCCCTCCCCTCCAGCACCATCTAATTTTAACTCTGAAAGTAGTACACAGGTTAAATAGAAAATGTCTGCATCTTCATATATTGTCAAGCAAGAACATCCGATGTTAGCAGCATTGACATTATGTACAAGTAATACAGGTGGAAGGATGGCCTGCTCTGTCCAATATTCTTTTATTGTTTCGGTTACTTTGCAAACTTCAGCTTTTATTCTAAGCCAGTGGTGGCAAACCTATGGCACGGGTGCCAAAGGTGGCACTCGGAGCCCTCTCTGTGGGCACACATGCCGTTGCCCCAACCTTGCCTCCCCCTGTGACCCCCTCCTCTCCAGAAGCCCCCCTGAAGGAGAGTCGCCTCTGAGCGTGGCCCACACGGAGCAGCGCAGCCAAGGACATGGCAGCCAGGCAGCGTAGACAAGACTCTGCACTCACACCCCATCATGCAGTTGATGCTGCAGGGCGTGGGCAGAGGGTGTGGCCACCACAGAGCTGCTGGGCTGCCTGGGCGATCTGTGTTGGGCCCTGGAGGCGGTGAGTGGTCCTGTGGGCAGGCAGGGCAGAGGATGGGGGGGCAGAGCAGGGGGGTGGAGTGGGGGCAGGGGCAGTTTTTGGGCACTCGGTCTCTAAAAGGTTCACCATCACTGTTCTAAGCCCTCGGGATATCTCTCCCTGATGTGGGAAAGCTGCTTTTTCAACAGTGCAAAAATCAAAGCGCTGACTTGGATTTCCTAGTCAAGAAAGAATACCAAAGACCTTCCTGAAACTTTTCAAGGAAGTGGCACTTTTAATGCAAGGAACTAGAGCTGTGCAGTAGAACTTGTACCATGTTCAAAAGCCGGGGAGAAAAGGAAGAAACAGAGGGCAGAGAGGAGCAAACTCTGAGCCATTTTATCTAGAGTGCAAATATTTTTTTTTGCCTTATTTTGGACGTGCCCTTCTCTTTCCTCCTGAGAAATAGCAAGATGCTCCAGGCCTTCCATTAGGATCTGGACACCAGGAGCAAGGACAGGCAGCAATGAAAGTTGAGCATGCACACTGACTACAGAAGATGGGCCAAGTTTAAGGAGGAGAAAATGGCAAGGCGAAGAATGAAATTGAGATTCTGAAAAGCAACGTGGTTGCCTGGCTGGACCCATGGATAAGAACAGTGTTTGTCAACCTTGGCCATTTTAAGAGGTGTGGACCTCAACTGTGGATCGACATGAAAGCTGGGACATGACAGTTGAAGTAAAGACAAGGAAAGAGAAAGCTCGAACAGCATTCTTCAAAATGAAAAAAGGTCTTCTGCAGTCACGACATAAGCCTAAGACTGAAAATCAGGCTTGTCAGATGCTATATTTTTTCCATCCTGCTCTATGGAGTAGAGAGTTGGTCTCTGACAGAAGGCCACCTGAAGAGACTAGAAGCATTTGAAATGTGGATTTACAGGCAGTTGTTATGTATAAGCTGGGTTGACAAGATCAGAAATGAGGAGGTGATAAGCCGCCTGGGAAAGCCAAGGGAAATAATCAAAACAATTAAAAAATGAAAATTAGAATATTTCGGACATGTGATGCGACACCCAGAAAAATACGGCATACTCCATTTAATCTTCCAGGGAAAGATTGAAGGCAAACGAGGTCCAGGCAGAAGAAGAAGATCGTGGCTTCAAAATCTAAAGGACTGGTTTGGACAAAACTCAGCAGCACTTTTTCGTGCGGCTGCTGATAAAAACAGGATCGCCAACATGATCGTCAATGTCCGATAACGGATATGGCACAAGAAGAAGAAGAAGGACTTCAACTCCCAGGCACCATATAAAGACCACACAGCATGAGTCTGAAAACTCAGAAGACTAAAACTCTGGTCCTGGTGATTGACCCAGATTGGATCCTCTAAAAAAAAATAAAAAATTGTCAAGCTGCAAAACATTTAACTTTTAAGGAAAATTCTTGTTTGTTCCTCTTATGGAAATATAGAGCTGGAAACAACCTCGGAGGTCATTTGGTTCAACCACCACACACACCCCTGGCAGGACTGATGAGATGGCTATCCAAACTGTCTTTGAAAACTTTCAGTGAAGGAAAACATGACACTTGATAAAGCAATGCATTTCATCGTGTGACAGTTCTTGCTGTCAGGTAATTCCCGAAACGACTTGTATTTACCTATAGATCCAATCCATTTGTCTTATCCTTATCCCTCAGGGAGACAGAGAACACTATCTTCTTGATGACAGCCTTTGATATCTCTGAATATTGTTATATTTTTACATAGTCTTCTCTTCCGCGGGCTAAACAGACTCAGCTCCTTCAACTTTTCCTCCTAAGACATTTTTTTTAGATTTTTTAAAATCCCACCTTTATTATTTTTTATAAATAACTAAAGTTGGTTGTTGTTGTTAGTTGCGAAGTCGTGTCCGACCCATCGCAACCCCATGGACAACGTTCCTCCAGGCCTTCCTGTCCTCTACCATCTTCTGGAGTCCATTGAAGCTCACGCCTGCTGCTTCAGTGACTCCATCCAGCCACCTCATTCTCTGTTGCCCCCTTCTTCTCTTGCCCTCCATCTTTCCCAGCATTAGGCTCTTCTCCAGTGAGTCCTTCCTTCCCATTAGGTGGCCAAAGTGTTTTTTTTAACCTTAGCTGATATTCCATAACCCATTTTAAGACATAAAACAATAGATAGACAGACAGACAGACAGACAGACAGACAGACAGACAGANAAGTTTTTAAGAAGAGACTGGACAGCCATTTGTCTGAAATGGTATAGGGTTTCCTGCCTGAGCAGGGGGTTGGACTAGATGACCTCCAAGGTCCCTTCCAACTTTATTATTATTATTATTATTATTATTATTATTATTATTATTATTATTATTATTATTATTATTATTATTATTATTATTATTATTATTATTATTATAGATAGATAGAGATAGATAGATAAATAGATAGATAGATAGATAGATAGAGAGAGAGAGAGATGAAGAGAGATGGAGAGAGAGAGAGAGAGAGAGAGAGAGAGAGATGGAGAGAATGTATCCAAGCAGGGCATTTTCCATAACAGGAAAATACGGGACAAGGCCATTCCTATCTGAAGGTTCCATTCTCAGTCTTTCAAAGAACCTAAGTCTTTTGTAGACCACGTCATCAAGCATTCATTTTATTCAAGCCAGGTTTGCATGTGCTAATGGATAAACATATCTGCTCCAAAGCAATCTAAGGCTGCATGAATCTTGAAACCACCTGTAAATTTCACACATTAAGCAAATTAAAAACTCCAATGAGAATTTATATAATTTGCGAGAGCTATCAGGGACCGAGCGCTCTCGTTCTTAAATAACCTGGGCATAATTGTTGTGGCTGCTGCTGCTGCTAAGGTGCAGTTTCATTATTTTAATAATAAGTAAATGTTTTTTTTCTTTTTTTATTTGTTCAGGGCCTTTAAAAAAAAGAATAGCAGCAATTGTGCAAAGAGCACGAGAGAAACAAGGATGAGAGATTTTTCTCAGCAGTAAAGCAAGATTACACCAGAGGTTTTTAAGAAGAGACTTGACAGCCATTTGTCTGGAATGGCACAGGGTCTCCTGCTTGAGCAGGGGGTTGGACTAGAAGATCTCCAAGGTCCTTTCCAAGTCTGTTATTCTGTATTCTGTTAAGTAAAGCAGGCCCCATTATTGTATCAGGAGAATTTTTTTTCATCTCTCATTGCTTTGGTTTGTGATGTGAGAAAGAGTTTTGGAAAAAAAATGGAGCATCAAGCACAGAGTCCCCTCATGGCAATCGGATATTCGGATGAAGGATCAACAGCACAGAAAGACAATTTAATTTTCCCAGATGAAAAAAAAAGTCACATCAGGCTAATTGGGAGAGACAACTTCAGTGTGGAACCACAATATTATATTAGATGCACTTCACACTGAACTGAGGAAGGGCTCCTCTGCTTACACATCCCACCCCACCCCACCCCACCCCATCCCATCCCATCCCATCCCATCCCATTCTATTCTATTCTATTCTATTCTATTCTATTCTATTCTATTCTATTCTATTCTATTCTGTTCTGTTCTGTTCTGTTCTATTC
>NW_015387993.1:27103-41915 GCF_001527695.2 Protobothrops mucrosquamatus | reverse complement strand
ATCCTATCCTATCCTATCCTATCCTATCCTATCCTATCCTATCCTAGGATCAGCCTGATGGTAAGGATGAAAGGAATTAGCTCCTGAAGATATCTAGCAAAAGGGATCTAAGGAATATTTGATAAAGCTAAAAAACGATGCTAAATCACTGTTTTTTTTTCCTCCACCGCAATTTCCTCAGTTTGATCACACTAACCACTCAATTAGGTTTTCCTTTCCCAGCAATTTGGTGCTGGATGGGTTTCCTCCGTCATGTAATAGCCTGCCAATTAAGAAGAGAATGGCAATCCCGGCCCTTTGTTTTCTTCTCCTTGGCACCTTAATTAAGCTAGATTCAATAAACACAGGAGTCTAGATCAGTACAGCAAGATCCTTAGCAATTTATAATGTGACGGCCTTAAGATGCCAGGAACGGACTGGTATTTATTCCCAGCACATTAGTAATGCCCTTCGGAAGAGGAAGCCTGGACAGATGGAGAAAACTGGCCCAAGTTCTCTGTTTAAAAGAGGGAGATGTGTTGCCTACAAATATATCACAAAGAAGAGCCGGTCAGTCTGTTCTCCAAAGCACCTGAAGGCAGGAGAAGAAGCAACGGATGGAAACTCATCAAGGAGAGAACCAACCTAGAACTAAGGAGAAACTTCCTGACAGTTGGAACAATTAATCAGTAGAATGGCTTGCCTTCAGAAGTTGTGGGTGCTCCAACACAGGAGACTCTCAAGAAGAGACTGGACAGCTATTTGTCTGAAATGTTATAGGGTTTCCTGCTTAAGCAAAGGGTTGGACTACAACAGAGATCCCACACCTTTCCAGCTTGGTGGCTTGGCCCGGCATATGTGTGTGTGTGTGTGTGTGTGTGTGAGTGGCAGGTGCACACATGTGCGGGCACAGCTCCACTTGTGTAAGTGGCATGTGCACACGTCCTCCACTCACATGAATGGAGCTTCACGTGTGAGCAGAGGGTGCTTGCACACAAAGATGTAGAGGCAGGGCAGATGAATGAAAAAGAAAGCACACCCATAACAAAGGATGTAAAGTGAAGACTCTATTGAAGTTGTTTCTGGTGACTTCATGGACATCTTTATTGTTTTCCTGATAATAATAAAACACTGGTATGACATTGTCTTCTGTCCTCCTTCTAAATATAAATGACCTCTATGGCAGAGGTCACCAACCTGTGGTCCACAGCCCACTACCACAGGTGCTAGCAATGTCATGAGCGTTGGGCGGGCACTAGCATTGCCACGAGTGCACCCCGCCCACTTGCTCTAGTGTCGTGATGCCGCATGGATGCTAGCAATGCTGTAAGCATCTGGCAACCGCTAGCATCACCATGAGTGCACCCCCTACTCACACTATCGTCATGACATCATGCTGGTGCTAGTGTCTCTGCGAGCACAACATCCCCACTTGCTTGAGTTGAACCTGAAGAATTTGATCCCAAATACCCTCGGTCACCTCTGCTTATCCCAGAATAACCCAAAAACCTTCAGTTGGCCTGAAATGACCCAAACCTCTACAGCTCATCTTAAGTCAACTCAAGCTTCCAAGGGTTATTTGGGGCCACCTTCTATGGCTGGGGAGGCTAATTCAAGCCTCCCAGGGTTATCTGGTGATCACATCAGGCATCCAGGGTTTATTCAAGGGCGACCCCAAGCCTCTAGAGGTCATTTGAGGTCAACCCAAGCTTCTGGAGCAATCCTGGCCCGAACACCAGCTTCCAAGGGTTTCTTTGGGGTCAACTTCTAGGGCACTTTGGTGGCCAAATCAAGCCTGCAAGAGTCATTTGGGGGGTCAAATCGAGACTGCAGCATTCATTGTGTGTGTGTGTGTGTGTGAATTTTTCTCATCACAACAATCCTACGGGTAGATTCAGTCGAGAGAAGTCCATGGAACTCAAACCAGGAACCCAAAGAATCGCAGAAATAGTTTGAGAATCCCAGGCGGCAGCCATTTGCGTTGAGTCGTGCGTATGTCACAGATTGTAGAGTTATAGGAAGATGCCCCTTCCTTTGTGGGTGCTCCTGTGTGTGGTCTATGAATGTGTTCTTTGGGGCTTTCGTTCTGAGATCTACCACAGGATGGTCTTCAGAAGAGGCAGGATGGCTAAATATCAGTGAGCTGGTCAGCATTTTTTTAGAAGCTTGCAAAGCTCAGTGGACAGCGCGGGTCTTCTTCCTCATGGCAATGAAGTTATCGATAAAGGAGAATATTCGTAGCTCAGGTTTGAAATGAGGGGTCCCTGGAGCTCTCTGAGCTTGGTCGTTTTCTTTATTTCCATTACCCCAAATTAGGTAACGTCATCAGTGCTAGACAGCAAACCTGACTACTTTCTAGCCCTGATGATGTTACCTAGTTTGGGCAATGAAACGTTTGCAAGGACCAAGGACACGTCAACGAAGTTGTATTTTCCCAGGCGTTGCATCAGGTTGAAGGTTAATAGATTGATCAAACCTCCTTCTGCGTAGGTGGGTCTGTTTTAATCTCCGGTCACAGAAATACCAGTGTTTAAGAGGAAGAGTTTACCTGCGGATTTCTCTCAGGATCCGTAACTCTGCCTCATTAGCTTTTATTTCCTCATTTTGATTCCTGTGGTTTTTTTTTTTTTTTAATGCTCTTGCATTTTGCTCAAACGGTGTTCCAGTGTATTTAATTAGATGTTATTGTATTCTTGGTGCACAGATACGATACAAGGAGGCTCCTTGGACACCATTTTGAGGAAGATGGGATATAAATTGAACAAAGGAATGAAATGGAAATGATAACAATGGCCTCGCTGGGCTAATAAACTTGTGTCTGTGCTGAAATCAGTTTCAGATTGAAGCAGAAGTCTCTCACTCTCTCATTCTCTCTCTCTCTCTCTCTCTCTCTCTCTCTCTCTCTCTCTCTCTCTCTCTCTCTCTCTCTCTCTCTCTCTCTCTCTCTCTCTCTCTCTCTCTCTCTCTCTCTCTCTCTCTCTCTCTCTCTCTCTTTCTCTCTCTCTCTCTCTCTCTCTCTCTCTCTTTCTCTCTGTCTCATTCTTTCTCTCTCTCTCATTCTCTCTCTCTCTTGCTCTGTGTCAATTTGCATGCTGCCCTATGATAAAGGCAATCTAATGTACATTAAAAATCCCAAAATATCTATCTATCTATCTATCTATCTATCTATCTATCTATCTATCTATCTATCTATCTATCTATCTATCTATCTATCTATCTATCTATCTATCTATCTATCTATCTATCTATCTATCTATCTATCTATCTATCTATCTATCAGCTGCTCTGTAAAGACAGAATGTTGCCCAGGGTATACCATTGTTGAGGTAATCTACACTTCGTACCCCTTGATGATGCTAAAAATATAATATAATTGATGCCAGGTAAAACTTCCTGAGGTAATTTTAAAGTTGGGAGGTTACCATATAAAGACTCAGTCTTAGATAGCTCTCAGTCATACCTCTGCAGGTAAATGGGATGGGGGGCGGGTCATCTGTAAGAAAGCATCCAAGGATTATCTTAGGCCAGGGGGGTCTCCAAATGTGGCAACTTTAAGGCTTGTGGCTGGGGAATTCTGGGAGTTGAAGTCTACATGTCTTAAAGTTGTCAGGTTTGGAGACCCCTGTCTTAAGATCCAGTCTGGATCGGTCACTGGAAACACAGGTTTACTCTTCTGAGCTTTCGGATTTCTGCTGGAATATGAGCTTTGGGCTATTCTATGAGTTGTGTTTATATGGCTGATTGGTTGATTGGTCTGTTGATGGCCGGCAATTGGCTGTTGTTTCCTTCTGCTGCCAAGCCCTCAGTTCCTAAGTATCCAATAGGGTGGTGGTAAAATAGCACTCCTGTTGATTGACAAGAGGCCATTTCCCAGGCTTCAATCATTTCCCTGGCTATCTTTATGCCTGCATGGCCAACAATCTGTCTTAGGTGACAGGTAGGAACACAGAAGACAATTCTTTGTTTCAGATAGGGTGATTTTTATTTTTATTAGCTAAAGGGACCATAAAATATTAGGAGAGAGAGAAAGTTTAGTGTGGCTAATAAGACCCAATGTGCCTTGATAACTCAAAGAGAAATAGGTTGGGTGGGCTGGCCTGTGTGGCCCAAATTGCAAACTAAATCTTCAAATGCAGAAATGGTGATCAGAGAGGCAGAAATTGAAAAAAAAAAGCTATTAAAAAGTCATATTTCTTCATTTTTGATTCAGGTCACAAATATTGAAACTGGATGTGGGAGGCAGGCCATTTCAGGAGTTTAATTTCTGTTCTTTCTTGCGTGTGATGGAATACTTTCTTAACTCTTGGTTTTTTTTTTTACTGAATTAAAATTGCTAATGAGCTTTACTTTGTGCCATGAAATAAAGAAGTAGTTTAGTGTTGGCAAACTCACTTTCCTCTGACCTGAGAGTTCCCAAAGATTAAAAGTTTCAATTAAATATGTGGTCGCTTCTTCTGCAGATGATGGATAAAAGTTCTAAAGGACCTTTTTGATTTATATATTTTTTTAAATTCAGAAGATACAAAGTTGGCGTGAAGAGATAAAGGTCATGGGACAGCCTTTAATTCTCTGCAGGAAAAAAATGGGCTAATATATATATATTAGTGCTGGAGAAGAATTGAGGCCTTTGAACTATGGTGCTGGAGAAGACTCCTGCGAGTCCCCTGGACTGCAAGGCGATCAAACCGGTCAGTCCTAGAAGAGGATCAACCCTGACTGTTCTTTAGAAGGCCAGATCCTGAAGTTGAAGCTCAAGTACTTTGGCCACCTCATGAGAAGGAAGGACTCCCTGGAGAAGAGCCTAATGCTGGGAAAGATGGAGGGCAATAGAAGAAGAAGGGGACGACAGAGAATGAGGTGGCTGGATGGAGTCACTGAAGCAGGAGGCGGGAGCTTAAATGGACTCCAGAAGATGGTAGAGGACAGGAAGGCCTGGAGGAACGTTGTCCATGGGGTCACGATGGGTCGGTCACGACTTCGCAACTAACAACAACAACAAAATATAACATTAATTCAGAACAAATTCACTTCAACCAAGACATGGATCTTCCATTGTCATTATAGCTGATCTTCATACCAACCTTGTATCTTCTGAATTAAAAAGAAAATATGATGAAAGTTGGTATTTCCAATGTAACATCCTGAAAAAACAGAGTTTCAGAGAAAGCAAAAAAGATTTTCAAATATGTTGTCAACTCTGTAAACATTGAATGTTCCCGCTCTGACAACTGAGGAAAATTGCAGCCATTTTCTCTTTGCTTTTAACAGGCTTTTTCTGGTATTTAGAAATTAGGTGCAGAAGTGTGGGGGGGTGTTTGGATAAATGCTAGAGGTCAGCTTGCCATAATAATAACGCTGCTTTGTGGGAACCTAAGGACAAACTGATAATGTTTTGGCAGGCTGAGGAGCTGGGGAGAAAGCCTGCGTTTTAGGCTAATTGGAGAATGTGATTTATGATGGCTTATTGGGGGTGGGAATTGCACTTTGTTACTTTGTATCTGGGGGGAAGGGAATTTAGTTTTTGGGTTCAACTATGTAGTGCCGATACTTTGTTTCCTGAATAAAACATTCTTTAAGGAAGAATTTTTGCCTTGAAGTTCTTTTGATGGGTTTCATCTATCGGAACCATGACAGATGTGATGAAACAAAAGATAATCCAGGTTAGCGTTTCTCAAAACATTGATCTGAGACCAAATCTACATATATGCATGTCGAGGCATACACCCAAGGTAAAACTATCGCAGTCATTTTAGGAAGTGCAGAAAACAGAAATACATTTTTTAAACTATATGTGTCTTTTGGGTATAGGGTCTCCTGCCTGAGCAGGGGGTTGGACTAGAAGTCCTCCAAGGTCCCTTCCAACTCTGTTATTCTGTATTCTGTATCTCGATTGAATTTAAGATGGGATAAAACTCAAAGTTATCTTGGTTTCCCTTCCTGGTTGGATAGTTCCTAAATCTGTTTACTCCTGACTTACACTCATTCAGAAGACCGAGGTCCTTGTGTGAACAGTTGGGTTAGACCCAGTATCCAGGCAATTTGGAGGAGAGGGAAATTGCATAACTACGTCAAAGACTTTGCATAACTGAAGAGCACTGCATCAAATTGGTTAAATTCTATTCATTATCTATTTTTCTGCTTCTTTCGATTGCCTGCCTAGCAAAATTCTGAACTGCTTCTTCCAAGTTTTTTTTTTTTTTAAAAAGAGATTTATTTAAGCTCTGGACTATTCCAGGGGAATACAAAGTAACAGGAAGATGCTGCTAGATGTGGCCCCATTTGCTCCTAAGGCTATGTTTTTACTCAGAGTATAATCAGGAAATTTTCTTGATCTCCAGAATAAATAAATTGCTTTGATCAGAAATGTGACACGCACCACTAGGAAGTTTTGGATTTCTTTCATAAGAATTAATCTCAGGAAGCTGATAAAGGCATCCTGGATATTTCAGGCAAAGCTCAGCTCCTGGGTCCATCCGAAGCACTGTCACATTAATATATAGCTAGTAGCTGTGTATTTTCATCTGCTCTGCCTGCTCTGTGGTTTTCTGAAATTGGATATTAATGATTTACACTGTAATTCGTGTAGGTTTGTAGAGTGAAACTGACAATGTTTGAGGAAACCAAATGAGACTCTTGGACGTGTCTAAGGTGGTGTGTTTCACCATTAACCATTTCCAAGGCTGCTCAAGGGTACCGTTGTCAATTCATGACAATGAGTAAAGCAAATGCTCTTAAATGTGTCTTTTATTCTACTCCAGACTGGTTGGGGAACAGAAGTTGGACCGCCGTTGTAGTTTATGGTCTTTTTGAAACTTCAGAACCCAGCAGAATCAGTTAAATTCCTTACGATCAGTAATTTAGACTGGTTCAGAAGAACTTGTGAAAATAAAACTATTCTTGACCTCCAACAGAAGAGAGCATCTGTTCACAGAGAGAAAACTGAAGTGCAAAAGGTCTCCTTGTCTATGGAGATTCTCAGTCATCCAGGTCATGGTTGTCCCAAAGGTGCTTTTTCAAGAGGCAACTGTACTTTCTTTGTTTTTTCTTGAAGACGTTTCGCTTCTCATCCAAGAAGCTTCTTCAATTCTGGAGAACGTCTTCCAGGAAAAACAAAGAAAGTCCAGTTGCCTCTGGAAATGCACCTTTGGGGAAAAGGTCTCCTTCTGAAACAAAGAAATAAACTTTGGATGAGTTTGTCTGCTTGGAGATTGCGGTGTGGCCAAATCACAACTTCTTCCCAGGGTTACATTTTCCCCTTAAGAATTCCAGTTATGAAGTTGTGAACCATTGAGGAAGTTGGACTTCGATCACAAGATGGTGGTTTTTCTCTCACTTCAGACCAGAAAGCCCTCATAGGGTAGTTTTTGATTATAAATGAGAGGGGACCCTCATTTAAGTCTTTTTCAACCTCTAGAAAGAGCAGAAGATAAGGTGAGTTCAGAGAAATAGAAGGGAGGATAGAGCATTGTAACAAGTATTAATACCACTTTACAAGGCCTTGATAAGGCCACACTTGGAATACTGCATCCAGTTTTGGTCACCACGATGTAAAAAAGATGCTGAGACTCTAGAAAGAGTACAGAGAAGAGCAACAAAGATGATCAGGGGACTGGAGGCTAAAACATATAAGGAACGGTTGCTGGAATTGGGTATGTCTAGTTTAATGAAGAGAAGGACGAGGGGGGACATGATAGCAGTGTTCCAGTATCTCAGGGGCTGCCACAAAGAAGGGGGAGTCAAGCTATTCTCCAAGGCGCCTGAAGGCAGGACAAGAAGCAACGGATGGAAACTGATCAAGGAGAGAAGCAACCTAGAACTAAGGAGAAATTTCCTGATAGTTAGAACAATTAACCAGTGGAACAACCTGCCTCCAGAAGCGGTGAATGCTCCAACACTGGAAGTTTTTAAGAAGAGACTGGACAGCCATTTGTCTGAAATGGTGTAGGGTTTCCTGCCTGAGCAGGAGGTTGGACTCGATGACCTCCAAGGTCTCTTCCAACTTTGTTGTTGTTGTTGTTGTTGTTATTATTATTATTATTATTATTATTATTATTATTATTATTATTAAACAGAAAATGAAGAAAAAAATGTCATTGAGTCCAACCTAGTTAATTATATCGGAGTTGTTTAGGAGAAAGAGGAAATTGGTGGAGAAGGAGGAAATTGTTTTGGAGAAGGAGGAAATTGGTGGAGAAGGAGAAAATTGTTTTGGAGAAGGAGGAAATTGGTGGAACTTTCATTCCATTATTATTACATTACCACATTATCGCCTTACACGATTACATGATTGTGCAACAGTGTTATTATACGATATAACATTATTATTACATCGCTATCTTGCTGTAATATTATTGTACCTTATTTGGGGCCAATCTAAACAAACGAGGAAATAGGTAAATGTATTTAAATATAAAGTGGCCCAAAATCAAAAGGCAGATAGGCTGCATGTAGCCCTTGACTTAAAACCGTTCGCTTAGTGATTGCTCCAAGTTAAACGGCACTGGAAAAAGTGATTTATCGTCATTTTTCACACTTATGACAGTTGCAGCATTTCCATAGTCACGGGATTTACATTTGGATGCTTGACAACTGACTCATATTTATGACGGTGGCAGGGTCCCTGGGGGATCACGTGACCTTCTGACAAGCAAAATCAAATGGGGAAGCCAGACTCATTTAACAAAAGTGTTGCTAATTTAAGAACTGCAGTGATTCACTTACAACAAATGTGGCGAGGAAAAGTCGCCAAATGGGGGCAGAATTTCTCCCTTACAAACATAAATTTTGGGTTCTGTTGTGGTCGTAGGTTGAGGACTACTTGGACTTGGTGAGAAAAAAAGAAGACTGTATATCTTTCTGTGGGAAAATTTCTCCCGCCAACCAGGCCTTCTTTTCTCGTTCAAAGGGCTTTTGAAATGGGTCAATCCCTTTGGAGGTGGCCGATCCTTTCTGCCTTCTCTGAATTCCCTCAAGGATTTCTTGTTGCAAGACGTACAAGTTTTGTTTTGGCTTTTTTTTTTCCTTGGACCCTGGGAAGGTGACCCTTTCCACTTTCTTTCTTGCAACTTTGCTGGAACTTGAAAAGGCGCTTCCATCATTCTTTTTGGTCTCAGCCTAAAGTCTAAGGAGGCATCTTCATTTAGATCTTTGAGTACCAATGACAGTTTTTTTCCCTTTGTGCATTAAATTGCCTGTTCATTTATAGGCTTTAACGGAAAAGAAAGAAGATAGAGAAGGAGAAAGGGAAGGGAAGGGAAGGAAAGGAAAGGAAAGGGAAGGAAAGGGAAAGGAAAGGGAAGGGAAGGGAAGGAAAGGAAAGGAAAGGGAAGGAGAAAGGGAAGGAAAGGGAAGGGAAGGAAAGGAAAGGAACGGGAAGGGAAGGGAAGGGAAGGAGAAAGGGAAGGGAAGTATTGAAGACTTTGTAGAAGTGTTTTTGTTCTGCTGTTCTGGCTTCCGTGGTGTCGCAATGGGATTCCGCTCTCCCTAACAGTGTTTTGACACAGCTTTCTTTGTGGCATTTGAGGTTTTTGCGGATGTTAGAAGTTGGCCATTGGTGGTTCTGGTTACAAGGATGTTCAGGAATGGCAGTTCGTTGTTCTCAGTTCTATTGTAAATTGGATATTGGCGAAGATGTTGTTGATTCTTTGGTAGATTTGGTTGACCTGGTTGTACTTCATAGCTTCTATGGTCAATATTCATAGCTTGTATGGCCAATAGTCAGGATTGAGTGCAGTTGTATGCCAAGCGATTTAGAGAGCCAGAGGTCCTCTCTGTTGTGATTCCTTGCCAACCAGTGGACCCGGCAGCTGAGTCTGGGGAATCAGAGGAGGAGGAGGGGCCTGGAGTGACATCAGAGTCAGAGGAAGGCTCTGAGGAGCTCCAAGACTTACAGTCTGATGAGGAGCCTGGCCCCTCTACTCACGCTCAGGCTGAGACACAGCTGTGCTGAGAGGCTGAGTTGGACAGTGATGAATCACAGCTGGGAGATATCCAGGATGTACGAAAACCCCGGCAAGAGAAGCGAGTAGGACAGAGGAATGCAATGGGGCAGCTCCAAAGGCAAAGGAGAAGGCATTAGAAAGCCACGCCTTGGCTGAATAATAAAAAGGAAGGTGTGGGAGGTGCTGGTTGCCAAAGGCAACTGTTCGTGTTGAGGATCGAGTTTCTGTGAACTGTGTTTGTTTGCCTTGGATGCTGACTCAGGTCTGTGAATAATAAAAGGGGATTGTTTTTTTCCTGTGGTTCCAGCCTGCTTGTTGGAAGAGGGGTTTCTCCTTGTGAGCTTAACAAGGACTCACGTAGGCTGGGATAGAACACTCTCTCCATCCCTCACCCCTCCATCAATAGATGGATCACATAGAATCAAAGTACTGGAAGGGACCTTGGAGGTGTTCTAGACCAACCCCCTGTCCAAGGCAGGAATCCTTATACCAGGACTTATACATAGGCAGCTGCTATGTCATTTTATTCTGGATTATGGTGCATGTATTGATTACATATTCTCTAACACCTGCTAGCAAGGCCTCCCCGTCGTTTACATGGAAATGCAAAACCACAATTATGGCTTACGAAAACAATTCAACATAACCCCAAAGGACAGTTTGAGGAGACCTATATAAAATCAACGGTTATATATCTGTTTGCAAAAGCATACTCTTTTTATTTTTCTAAAACAAAACAAAAACAGCAGAAAAGACTGCAAGTCCAACCCTGGACTGGAAAAAAAGCCACTAAAATATTTAAATGGCATCAACAACTCTTCTGATCGTTGCGAAAACCGAGGTAGACGTTAACGTCTGGCCTTGTCTACCGTCTCCTAAATAACTTTCGGTACGTAGGTAAAACTATCACATCCGACGGGACACTAACAAGTGATTATATTCGTAAAACTGTGAACCCCCCACCTCTTACTTGGGAGTTTTGTGGGAAAGTCTTTATCGAAACGACGGACTCTCTAAAAGATACTCCCTGTTGGTTGCTGCTTTCTATCTTTCAAAGCCATGTCTGATTCCACTCGAGATAGTTTAAAATCAATACTGATGATAATTAAAGGCCGCAGCTTAAGAATGGAGAATTGATTTCTTCCCCCCACCCCAAAAAAAGATCTCAATAAGGTCAGAAAGAAAGAGAAAGCAAGTGCTTGTTTATAGTTTACAAATGTATCTGTCACGATAGTCTATCTACCAGGAGATCTAGTTTTTCATAAGAAAAATAGCAGTCACCAGGCCTTGCGCAGTCGGCTAAAATCTAAAGTGGCAGTTCCCGAAATATTGAGCTAATAAAATTGCCTTCTTGCCTTTAGATTTTTTTTAATTTTATTTTTTTTTAGAAAAACACAGAGATGGATTTGTTAGTTCTCACACCTAAACTAGAACTCCCATGGAACCTAGTTCATACCCTTTCATCGGTTGTTTGGAGCTAGAAGACCTCCGAGGTCCCTCTGTTATTCTGTATTCTACATTTCGCACAGAATTGTAAACTTAAACGTGGTTCACAACTGGCTAGTCACGTAGACCTTTTGCAAACCCTACAGTTCTGTTTTGCTCCTCACTGTTTTTCTTCTCTCAACTTTTTCCATTTGCAGCGACTGTCAAAGTAGGAATTACGTCTCAGCACAGTCCCACATTCCTACTTAAAGGAGATCTGTTTAATATCTTGCCTTTTTGACCCTATCCCAGGGGTGTCAAACTCAATTTCATTGAGGGCCGCATCAGCATTGCGGTTGCCCTTGGGGGGCCGGGTGGGTGCGGCCTACTGGGTGGGCATGGATGGAGTGGGTGTAGCCTACTGGGTGGGCATGGCCAGCTCTACATCATTCGCGTTAAGGGTGCCTGTGGGGGCCTGGGCAGGAGTGGGACAGATCTGAGGGTCTCTGGCAGAAAGGGATATGTGAAGTAGGCAAGGGCCATTTGCTGGACACTTCCAGGTGATGGTCCATTTCTTCATTCCTCACAAAGGGTGACACCTCCCCAGCATGCACCCAGGGGGTGGGGGCGACACGGCAGGGGCCGGTCCCTCGCTGTTTCCAGATGGCCTTGTGGAGCTAAGACTGAATGTGTTTCAGCATAGATGGCCACCACAAAATTGTACATTGGCTCCCGGCCAGCCGGGGCCAGGGCCAAGGCAGCGGGGGCCGTTCCCTCACTGTTTCCAGGATGGCTTTGCGGGCCACATGAAACCACTTCGTGGGCCGCATCCGGCCCCCGGGCCTTGTGTTTGACATGTCTGCCCTATCCCTTTGTGGGTGGACCACGTCCTGGTCTTCTATGTACTCAGCATTCATCTGAACCAACACAGAGTGAGAAAAGAACAGGAATGGCAGCTGAGCACTTGCTTGAGATAGCTGTCTGCTGAACTGGTAGGACTTTTTAACAATGAGCTTGGCAGATCTCAAAAACCAAAAGGATTTGTGGCTTTTTCCCAAGAACCGGAATTTGTCATTGGGAAGGTGAGTTCCCTCTGATCTGGCCTTGACGCGCACGATGCATAACCGAATAACAGAGTTGGAAGGGACTTCCAGTCTAACTTCTGCTCAAGCAGGACGCTCTATTCCATTTCAGACAAATGGTTGTCCAATCTCTTAATAATAATAATAATAATAATAATAATAATAATAATAATAATAATAATAATAATAATAGTAGTAGTAGTAGTAGTAGTAGTAGTAGTAGTAGTAGTAGTAGTAAGGTTGGAAGGGACCTTGAAGGTCATCTAGTCCAACCCCCTGCTCAGGCAGGAAACCCTATACCATTTCAGACAAATGGCTGTCCAGTCTCTTCTTAAAATCTTCCAGTGTTGGCGCATTCACCGCTTCTGGAGGCAGGTTGTTCCACTGGTTAATTGTTCTAACTGTTAGGAAGTTTCTCCTTAGTTCTAGGTTGCTTCTCTCCTTGATTAGTTTCCACCCGTTGCTTCTTGTCCTGCCTCCAGGCGCTTTGGAAAATAGCTTGACTCCCTCTTCTTTATGGCAGCCCCTGAGATATTGGAACACTGCTATCATGTCTAGTAGGCTCCAGTAGGCGTTTTAGATCTGCATTGACTCAACAATTAATCGAGTATGTTAATTTAGTAAAATGATGTTTTTGTCTGATAATATGGATGTTATTAGGTATGATAATTAACTGGCTGAAATTTGAATCTCGTCCAATGGAGTGAAATGATTTAAGGTTTGATATTATCTTGATATCTAAAAGAGATTGATTGATGGATGGATTAGATATGTATAGGGTAGATTAATATTTTATTTTAATTAGGAGATATATTGTGTAGTGAAAGAAGAAATAAACGAGACTTGTGATAAAATTAAGGCTTTAAGAGATTAAGAACTAGAATATATCTGGAAGGGATACCTGAATTGATAAATTTAAATTTATTTAAAGTTAAATTTGATTATGGTAATTGTAAATTTACAAAGCTCTAAATCAGGTTTAGGATTTATAGAAATTTAAATTAGAAATGGATTATCTTAAATATATTATGCTATTTGAGGGAAATAGAGAGGGAATATTTGATGTATTGATTTGAGTTATTCATATATGGTTTTATTTCTGGATGTTTGATTACCCCAGCACCACGGTGTGTCTTGAGCACTTGTTCTAAGAATTAAAAAAACAATAAAATTTGTTGTTTTTTTTTTTTTAAAAAAAGGCTCCAGTGATTAAGCCCCTCCAACTTCTGGTGGCGAGCTGGTCCACTGGTTGATTGTTCTCACTGTTAGAAAGTTTCTCCTTAACTCCAGGTTGCTTCTCTCCTTGTATAATTTCAATATGATGAATCTAATAAAATGTTAATCAAAGGGAGAACATGTTGGAAGGAAGAATTGCCTTGATTTGTATATTATCTGAGCAGCACAAGACTGCAGGGCAGATCTTACATTTTGGGTAGGGGGTCTACAGGGGGCTTCAAATAAATCAAAATGGAGGCTACAGCCATGACACTGAAGGCCCACCCTTTTTTAGTGGGTATAGTTTGTTAACTTTGTTAATGCCCTATTTATAGGCTAAAAAAGAGTCTACACTTCCTTCAATCCAAGTGTACTTGTTCCCTTCTTCACCATCTTTGTGTCAATTGTAATATTCATTTTAATGCTAATATTTATTTCATGTAGTCCTCAACTTACAACAGTTCATCTAGAAGACTAATGGAGTTGTTCTATATATATAAAACTCCAACTTAAACCTCAGCTACTTTTAGTAGATGACTATGGTAGATTTGTAGTAGTGGACATGGCGCTCAATGGAATAAAATCAATAGTAGTAGGCCTATACAGGCCAAATGGTGGTAAATGTAAATTTTTTGAATATCTTATGGACCAATTAATAGCATTTTCATATGTAAATTGGTTCATGGGGGATTGGAATGGAGTGACTTTACCAGCTTTGGATAGATCATCATCTAAGGGGATTAAACCCTGCCTTGGTAAATTACTGAAGATTTTCTCCGACATGATGGATAACTAGTATTAAGAGACTCGTGGAGATATAAAAATGGTACTGCTAGAGAATATACTTTTTTTTTCAGAAAGACATAAATCCTTTTCAAGGATTGATAAGTTTTGGATTTCTAAAAATCTTACAAATAAAATGTTAAAAGTTGATATTTTACCTCAATCCTTCTCTGATCATAACCCGGTGCTTTTGGTACTTAGAGGAAAGAGGCGGAATTACAGATGGAGATTAAATGAAGTCATTTTGCAAAAGGAGGTAATTGTGAAAGACTGTAAAAAGAAATTAAAAGAGTATTTTGATAATAATTTAGGTAGAGAAACAGCTTTAACATCTGTGTGGGATGCAAGTGAGGGGTTATTTCATGCAGTATAATTGTTTAGAGAAGA
>NW_015387993.1:23542-26984 GCF_001527695.2 Protobothrops mucrosquamatus | reverse complement strand
TTTTGGTACTTAGAGGAAAGAGGCGGAATTACAGATGGAGATTAAATGAAGTCATTTTGCAAAAGGAGGTAATTGTGAAAGACTGTAAAAAGAAATTAAAAGAGTATTTTGATAATAATTTAGGTAGAGAAACAGCTTTAACATCTGTGTGGGATGCAAGTGAGGGGTTATTTCATGCAGTATAATTGTTTAGAGAAGAAGAAATCTCTGGAAAAGATGAAAAAAAAATTAGATGAGATTAGACAGAAAGAAATTGAGTTGCAAAAGACACCCACGGAGGTAAAAACTTCACATCAAATTAAATTGTTACGGCAACAATTGTCTATGTTAACAGTTCAAGAAACAGAAACAAACATGAAGTACGTGGAACAAAGACATTTTGAATTTGCAGATAAACCAGGGAGAGGGTTGGCATATCAATTAAGGAAGGAAAGGGGAAAAGCGAATGATTGAGAAAATTTGTGAAGGGAATGAGGTAATAATTGATAATAACTTACAACGGTTCATTTAATGACCGTTTAAAGTGTCAGCAGTACTGGAAAAGTGACTTATGACTGTTTTTCACACTTAACGAACACTGCAGTCACGTGATCAAAATTCAGACGCTTGGCAAGCAAGATGGTCAGAGGGCTGGAGGCTAAAACATACGAAGAACGGTTGCAGGAACTGGTTATGTCTCGTCTTATAAAAAGAAGATTAGGAGCGACATGATAGCCATGTTCCAATATCTCAGAGGTTGCCACAAGGAAGAGGGGGGGGTGTCAACCTGTTATCCAAAGCACCAGAAGCCAGGAGAAGAAGCAACGGATGGAAACTAAACAAGGAAAGAAGCAACCTAGAACTAAGGTTTCTGACAGTACTTTATCACTGGAGACTTTCAGAAAGAGACTGGACAACCACTTGTCTGAGATGGTACAGGGTATCCTGCTTGAGCAGGGGGCTGGACTAGAGGACCTCCAAGGTCCCTTCCAACTCTGTTATTCTATTCTATTCTGTTCTGTTCTCTTCTGTTCTCTTCTGTTCCTGTTCTATGTTCTATGTTCTACATTCTACATTCTATGTTCTACGTTCTACGATCTATGTTCTATGTTCTCACTTGGCAACAGAAATTTTGGGCTGAATTGTGGTTGTAAGTCAAAGACTTCCTGTAGGCATTCTAAAGCAAGTTAATACTTATTCTCCAAAGCACCAGAGGGCAGGACAAGAAACAATGGTTGGAAACTGACCAAAGAGAGGAGCAACCTGGAATTAAGGAGAAACTTCCTAACAGTGAGAACAATCAACCAGTGAAACAGAAGTTGCCTTCAGAAATTGTGGGTGCTCCATCAATGGAGGTTTTTAAGAAGAGACTGAAATGGTATAGGTTCTCCTGCTTGAGAAGGGGGCTGGACTAGAAGACCTCCATGGTCCCTTCCAGCTCTATTCTATTCTATTCTATTCTATTCTATTCTATTCTATTCTATTCTATTCTACATCCTATTCTACTCTATTCCATCTCAATCTCTTTAGCATCGAGCTATTTCTTTCAGAAAATTACTGATTTTGTTCACTTGTCTCATTGTAACATTTATCACTTGCCATGATAAAAGGCTGAGTGGCCAATCTGCAGAGCGAATCATCCCAGAAATGCACAAAAACACACCCAAATAGCTCTAGACATTGCTACGACAAGCAAGATTTGTAAGTCAATCTGTGTTCCTGAGTTGTGCTGTTTATTAGCTTTTTGATCTGAAGAATAAATCAAGGAGAAATTCTGGCCACTGCTATTTACGTTAAGATTTAGGACTTTCTGGAATTTGAGAGAGCTGCTACCTCTGGCCTTCTCATTGTACGTTGCATAATGGTTGTAAATAAGAGGAACTGGATCTACTCAGAATTCCTCGTAGCATTCTTGTAGGTTTCAACGGCGGGTAAATTTTGGTAAGGAACAGATGCATTCTATTCTATATTCTATTCCTTTTGCATTGGATGTGCATTCAATAATATGAGGTCCTAATGCAGCAATAATTATTCTTTCCTGTCTAGTCTGGCTCACCCTTTCTCTCTGGAAGGAAAAAAAAAAGTAGCCCTGGTCCATCACAAAACGATACCCATATCTTTCATAAATGGTCATGTTGCTCCTCCCATGGTCACATGGTGGTGGTCCATAGGCATGTGACCACGATTTGTGATATTTTTTTCCTGCTTTCTGGCAAAACAACATCTAGCCAAATGAATGTGTTTATTTAACGGCTGCAGTGTTGGCTGCAGAAAAGTCTGGAAAATTGTGGGTGCCTCAACTTATGACCGCAGCAACCTACGATCATAATTCTAGGCTCAATTACTGTCTCAAGTGGAGGACTATTGTACTGGTAAAATTGTCCCACACACAGAGATCATTGAAAAATCCCAGTAATTTGTTTTTACAAGACCACTTGCAAGTATATAGGCAAAAAATCCATATCCTTCACAATACTTAACTCTGCATCGTACCCAATTATGTCCGTGTGTCAGAGGAACAATAAACTCTATTGCCCAAATTGGATTGTGCTGCTTGTTTTTTATAGGGATATAAAATATCCCTATAAAATATTGTTTTATTTATCCTCATTTGTAAAAAAAAAAAAACAACACCCAACAACAGTCCAGATCATACTGATTTATTTTATATGCAAATACTTTTATCTGATCAGGCAGCTTTTATCTCCTCGGATGTCATTACATTTTGCTACGCTGCCTGCAAAACTAAGTGGGAACTGACTTCCTCCTACTTTAAAGTAGAGCTTTATTGTTACTGCTCAGTGACGGTAAGCAGAACACTTGATTGAGGATGAAGAACATTATTGTTATGTACACATATCCACAGAAATGTCATATTTCTGCTCTTTTACTCACATAGACACTTAGGCGTTCAGATGCTTCCTTCTACATTTTCTCTCTATGCATTTTCACCCCCATCTTGTGGTTTAGTGTGTGAAAGAGAACGCACTCTTACTAAAAGCTTGAAATATTTATTTGAAACAAAAAACGAGAGCAGGCAACCCTAAGATGGCCTGTGGCTGACCTCCAAATAACATTGCCCAAACATGCATTTAAATACAAATTTCACTAAGGTTGAGCAAAACTTCCACTGGCACCAAGAAAACTGTAAATCCCCCATTGTGTAGTTAATTTTAATTTAATTTAAACATGGATTTATATGCTGCCCTTCTCCCTATAGGACTCAGGGCGGCTTACAGCATATTAAAACACATAAAACATCATCCCCCATAAAAACCTGTTAAAAACCAAATATTTTTTTTTCGCTGTATAATTAATTAAAATTTAAATTAAAATTGTCCCTATTTAAAAATTCTCCCTAGGCCAGACCCGCTTGTTGAAAAAGCCATGTCTTGAGGGCGCGGCGAAAAGGTAGGAGGTCCGGAATCGTCCGGATCTCGGGGGGTAGTTCGTTCCAGAGGGT
>NW_015387993.1:17627-21774 GCF_001527695.2 Protobothrops mucrosquamatus | reverse complement strand
GATCTGGCCTTCTAAAGAGCAGTCAGGGTTGATCTCCTCTAGGACTGACCGGTTTGATCGCCTTGCAGTCCAGGGGACTCGCAGGAGTCTTCTCCAGCACCATAGTTCAAAGGCCTCCATTCTTTGGCGCTCAGCCTTTCTTATGGTCCAACTTTCACAGCCATACATTGCAACTGGGAAAACCATGGCCTTGACTATACACACTTTTGTTGGCAGGGTGATGTCTCTGCTGCAAATGTCATAGCACATAAAATAACAGAGTTGGAAGTGACCTTGAAGTTCTTCTACTCCAAATCCATGCTCAAGCAGGAGACCCTATACCATTTCAGATAATTTGTTGTCCAATCTCTTTTTGAAAGCCTCCAGTGATGGAGCACCCACAATTTCTGAAGGCAAGCAGTTCCATTGTTTAATTGCTCTCACTGTTAGAAAATTTCTCCTTAGTTCTAGATTGCTTCTCTCCTTGGTTAGTTTCCACCCACCATTTCTGGTCTTGCCTTTGGTGCTTTGGAAAATAGTTTGACCCCCTCATCTTTGTAGGAGCCCTTCAAATATTGGAAGAGTGCTATCGTGTCATCTCTAGTCCTTTTCATTAGACTAGACCAGGGGTAGGCAACCTTGGCTCTTTTATGACTCGTGGACTTCAACTCCCAGAATTCCTGAGCCAGCATGGCTCAGCTTGGAAACCTCTCCCTTTCCCCTCAGCATGGCTGGCTCAGGAATTCTGGGAGTTGAAGTCCACGAGTCATAAAAGCCAAGGTTGCCTACCCTTGGACTAGATGTACTCAATTCCTGCAACCGTTCTTCATATGTTTTAGCCTTCAGCTCCCTAAATTATTTTGTTGCTCTTCTCTGCATTCTTTCCAGAGTCTCAACATCTTTTCTGTATCATGGTGACCAGAACTGGAGGCAGTATTCTAGGTGTTGTCATTAACAAATATTGAATGTGGTCCTTAACGAATAAGTTAATGTCTTTAACAAATAAATCATCAGCACTCAGTCAAATTGAAAACATTTCTGCATGAGTCTAGGCTGGTGCAGTGAAACACTATTTTAACTTTTTAAAAAAATAATAATTTGTCGGCCACCTGATTCCCAAATGATTCCGAGAGGCTCATAATGGGGTACTAAAAGGTACAACTGACTGGAAGAGCAAAGAACCTCAAAGAAGATGAAAGCAAGCAACAGTTTCTTGAATGACATCAGTGTAAGAGCAATAAAAATCTCTGGGGAGAGACCATTCCAGAGGTCAAGAATGAGTGAGACCTATATAGAGTTGTAAACGAATTCTAATCAACATATTTCATGGTGCCAATTGCATTTATGTGATACACCAGGAATAAATCATCGTATCTTGAGTAGTGCTACCGAAAACCTGAAGGCTGATCAAAAATATTCTGTGTGTAATGCAGCATTTGAATAACTACTGTTAGAGCTTCCCCTCCTGTTTTGGGACTCTAGCAAATATTCTGGAAACTGAAATAATCAGCAAAAGACCCCAGCTTCAGACAAGCAGGACTCATTTTCATGAGCTCATCAACAGTACTTAATGAACAAAGACTTGCTGTAGATGATTCAAGTTTTGATTGGCTAACTTTACTCATCTCAGAGAGGGTGTGGGGGCTCAATAGTTAAAGACGCTGAGCTTGTCAGCTGGAAAACTGACAGCCCAGGTTCGTGACCTGAGCACTGTGTGATGGGATGAGCTTCCGTTACTTGCCCCAGGTCCTCCCGACCTAGCTGTTCAAAAGCATGCAAGTGCGAGTAGATAAATAGGTACAATCCGTGGGAAAGTAACAGCATTCCGTGCACCTTGGCATATGACCAGAGAAATGTCTTCAGACAATGCTGGCTCCCTTAGCCAAGAAATGAAGATGGACACCACTCCCTAGAGTTAGACACACCTGGATAGGAAGCCTTTACCTTTATTCATCTCAGGCACAATGCAAAAAAAGACAAAAGGGGATGCAACAAAGTTATTCCTATCCACTTTTTTGGTAGACTTTGGATTCCAAACCTTGGATCCACCTCTTCTGCTGGGATCCCAAACTTGGCCTTGAGATGTCTGTAAGCAAAAACTTTGCAGAACATCATCCAACTTGCTACTGAATTCCCAGGGAAGAGTTGATGCTAAAGGTGGTAGTTGGCAATTCAGATTAAGTTGCTTCATTGGAAGGAATTGCTTCATGGATGAATGCATTCCTTCCGGAAAGAGGATATAAATTTGAGGACCATTGCACCGGCATATGTTTGACCTGAAAATGCAGCTCTCAGGGAGCGTTAAGAAGTCTACTATGGAAAGACTTCCAGCTAAAATAGTCTTTTCCTGCCAAGGATGTTCTTGGCCTTAGAAACACATTATACCCATAGTTTAATTAGTGTGAGGTTCTGATGGTGGAAACTGTTCTTTNGGCGAAAAGGTAGGAGGTCCGGAATCGTCCGGATCTCGGGGGGTAGTTCGTTCCAGAGGGTGGGGGCACCCACAGAGAAGGCCCTCCCCCTGGGGGTCGCCAGCCGACATTGCTTGGCCGACGGCACCCTGAGGAGGCCCGCTCTGTGGGAGCGTACCGGTCTGTGAGAGGGAATCTGTGGCAGAAGGCGGTCTCGGAGTTGCCTTCTTATGCCAGTGATTCAGAATATTTGCATTCCAATTGCCATTAAATTTCAGACGGGGCTACTAAACGTACCGACTCCAATTGTTTTTTAAAAATATGGGCAATCATTCCAGCTTGGGGAACAACAATTATATTTCATGGACGATATTTATTTTCTCAGCTAGGTGTCTTACCATTTTGGCTGGAATGTTTTATGTTATTATCACAGAGAAATTGCTGGAAGGCCAAGTCGAACAATTAAACTTCTTAGAGAGAGAGAGAGAGAAAAAACCCTCATCTCCTATGACTTTACCTGGAAATCATTTCTGTTGAATTCAACCTGGTTCATCCCTAAGGAAGCATCCGTAATCATACTGAAGGAGAGGCAAACAGGTTAGAAATTCTATGTTTTCAAATACAATTATTTTGTAAAGTTTCAGATCATCAGGTTTCATTTGGTCCTGCGTGTTTCTTCTGCAGAGGTAATTTTTTTCCCACTTCAAATGGTGATGTGAGAATTATGAACATTTTGCAAAGAAGCAGAAACAACAAATTTCTTCTCTTTTGCCAAATACTTCACACCCCACTATTTTGTTCCTAGCCATTCGTTCTGAGTTATCCTGAGTGGCTGGTTTATAAATGTCATTGTTGTTGTTGTTAGTTGCGAAGTCGTGTCCGACCCATCGCAACCCCATGAACAATGTTCCTCCAGGCCTTCCTGTCCTCTACCATCTTCTGGAGTCCATTTAAGCTCATGCCTATTGCTTCAGTGACTCCATCCAGCCACCTCATTCTCTGTCGTCCCCTTCTTCTCTTGCTCTCAATCTTTCCCAGCATTAGGCTCTTCTCCAGTGAGTCCTTCCTTCTCATTAGGTGGCCAAAGGACTTGAGTTTCAACTTCAGGATCTGGCCTTCTAAAGAGCAGTCAGGGTTGATCTCCTCTAGGACTGACCAGTTTGATCGCCTTGCAGTCCAGGGGACTCGCAGGAGTCTTCTCCAGCCCCATAGTTCAAAGCTATCCCAAGGAAAAGCACAAAACACAAGGACAGAAATCCACAGGCTCATCACAGTCAACCTTTCCAATAAAGAAAATAATTGCTGATTAGAGAGCAACTGTAATGTATTGTATGTATTTTCTCAGATGATATAATTGTTGTTGTTAGTTGCGATGTCATGTCTGACTCATCGCGACCCCATGGACAATGTTCCTCCAGGCCTTCCTGTCCTCTACCATCTTCTGGAGTCCATTGAAGCTCATGCCTACTGCTTCAGTGACTCCATCCAGCCACCTCATTCTCTTCATCCCTTTCTTCTCTTGCCCTCCATCTTTCCCAGCATTAGGCTCTTCTCCAGCGAGTCCTTCCTTCTCATTAGGTGGCCAAAGGACTTGAGTTTCAACTTCAGGATCTGGCCTTCTAAAGAGCAGTCAGGGTTGATCTCCTCTAGGACTGACCGGTTTGATCGCCTTGCAGTCCAGGGGACTCGCAGGAGTCTTCTCCAGCACCATAGTTCAAAGGCCTCCATTCTTTGGCGCTCAGCCTTTCTTATGGTCC
>NW_015387993.1:8669-11569 GCF_001527695.2 Protobothrops mucrosquamatus | reverse complement strand
CCAACTTGAAATATTTTTTCTGTTTTTAAACACTCTCGCTAATACGTTTTACTGAAGCCTAATTCCACTGGGAAAAATCTCATCTTGAACTTACTATTCCTTCCTAGATATTGCTGTGTTTTCCTATTCTGGACGGCTATCAAGTGAATCTGGATTCAACCATTCATTTTGCTTGTCAGAAGGTTACAAAAGGAGATCATGTGACCCCAGGATACTGCAACAGTCATAAATACATGCCAGTTGCGAAACGTGTGAATTTTGATCACATGACCACAGGGAGGCTGCAATACTCATAAGTGTGAAAAAACAATCCTAAGTCATTTTTCTCAGCATCGTAACTTCAAATGGTCACCAAATGAATGGTTATGTTGAGTACAATATTGTCTCTAAATATTGTCTCCTTTCTCCATTTCAATCTAGGGATTTATAGTGTCTGTTCTGGAACCAATGGAATGAACCCTCTGTATCATCCTGGGGACAAAAATTCTATTAAAATTTATTTACATATCTGAAGAAAAAACCTACAAATCATTTCTCCCCAGAATATTGCTTCAGTGATTAGTATTTTCATAATGGCACTGAGTAGAAATTATTTCTTCTTCTTCTTCTTGTGCCATATCCGTTATCGGACGTTGGCGATCATGTTGGAGATCCTGTTTTTATCAGCAGCCGCACAAAAAAGTGCTGCTGAGTTTTGTCCAAACCAGTCCCTTAGATTTTGAAGCCACGATGTTCTTCTTCTGCCTGGACCTCATTTGCCTTCAATCTTTCCCTGGAGGATGAAATGGAGTATGCCGTATTTTTCTGGGTGTCGCATCACACGTCTGAAATATTCTAACTTTCGTTTTTTAAATTGTTTTGATGATTTCCCTTGGCTTTCCCAGGCGGCTTATCACCTCCTCATTTCTGATCTTGTCAACCCAGCTTATACGTAACAGCCGCCTGTAAATCCATATTTCAAATGCTTCTAGTCTCTTCAGGTGGCTTTCTGTCAGAGGCCAACTCTCTACTCCATAGAGCAGGATAGAAAAAATATAGCACCAATTATTTACCTACTTTTATTTATTAAGATTGGCGTCCAAATTCTCTACGTTGAGCGGGCAACTAAATTTCATTTTTGATGTGTGCCATTGTGCCCACAGTATAAAAATAACAATAAAGGTTATCTTATCTTATCTTATCTTATCTTATCTTATCTTATCTTATCTTATCCTACCTTACCTTACCTTACCTTACCTTACCTTACCTTACCTTACCTTACCTTACCTTACCTTACCTTATCTTATCTTAAAGAGAAAACGTCATCCTCCTGATGTCAACGCTGCTAAAATCGGATGTTTTTGCTTTGACAACAGATGGAGATGCTACCTTTTCTTCTTATGTTTTACTCTTAGAGTTAGAGTTAGAGTTAGATGATTCTGAGGGGAGGAATGTGCATGAGAGTTTAGCTAGACATAATAATACTGGACTTAGTGTGTGAACCAAGGTTATTGAAATAAGAGATGATAAGAATTGGCGGGCTGGAGAACTGGAGGGAAAGCCTGCATTTCAAACTAATTGGAGAATGTGATTTATGACTGTCAATTGGAGGAGGGAATTGTGCTTTGATACTTTGTGCTCAGGGGAGGGGAATCCAGTTTTTGGCTTTGACTGTGTTAGTGCTGATGCTATGCTTCTCAAATAAAGATTCTTTAAGGTAAACAATGCCTCAAAGTTCTTTGAAGAGTTTCATCTGACAAAACCATGACATCTATCTCCAAGAAGGAATTTTAAAGGATTTTTACTTTCGGTTTTGGGCATTTGGGGAAGGAACTACGAGGGAAAAAAGATCATTGAATACTTTGATTTTCAGAATCTGATGTCATCTCATGTTCTTTTCACCTTGTGTGGACTCAGAAATAAAGCAGGTTTAGGCATATTTAATATCTGGATAGAAGATGAGCAGGAAATACTAAATCTGTAGGCTAGTTTGGGAAGCAAAAAATAAAAATAAAATCCCCAGTCAGGGATATGAACAGTGTCCAGGAACTGAGGTTAATTTGATGGCTTCTTGCACTTTAACTTTTTCTTTTTTCAACTGACAATATTGTATAAAAACATCCATGCAGGACTGATGTCAGGAATGGGAATTCTTGGAAATGGATTGTACCTCTGAAAAATCTGGGAGGATATTTTCATCATTCTGAAATTGCTCACTTTCTTGGGCGAACACTAGGCACGATATAGAGTCTGAAAGCAGAGCAAGAATAAATTAAAGCAAAATGAGTTCTTTCAAAATCTGAAATCAGTAAATTATAGAAAGCCGCAGGAATGTCTTGTATTGGAAAATCTCTGCGGAATTCTTGCACAGTAGTCTTGTTATAATATTGACCATTCCATCTGTAATTTATTCATTTATTCCTTTTTAGCCAGTTTTACATTGAAATGGTACCTCTGGAAGGGAGGGAAGGGAGAGAGAAAGGAAGGGAGGGAGGGAGGAAAGAAGAAGGGAGGGAGGAGAGAAGGGAAGAGAAGGGAGGAAGAGAGGAAGGAAGACAAGAGGGAGGAGGGAAGGAAGGGAGAAAGTGAGGACAGTGGAAGAGGAGGGAGGGAGGAAGGAAAGAAGACAGAAGGAAGGGGGAAGGGAAGACAGAAGAGAAAGGAAGATGGAAGAGAAGACGGAAGGGAAGGGAAGACAGAAAGGAAGGGAAGATGGAAGGAAAGGCAAGGGAAGATGGAAAGGATGGAAGGGAAGACAGAAGGGAAGGGAAGGGAAGACAGAAGGGAAGGGAAGGGAAGACGGAAGGAAAGGAAAGGGAAGATGGAAGGAAAGGGAAGGGAAGATGGAAAGGAAGGGAAGACAGAAGGGAAGGGAAGATGGAAGGAAAGGAAAGGGAAGATGGAAAGGAAGGGGAGGAAGA
>NW_015387993.1:5310-7614 GCF_001527695.2 Protobothrops mucrosquamatus | reverse complement strand
AGGCAAGGGAAGATGGAAAGGATGGAAGGGAAGACAGAAGGGAAGGGAAGGGAAGACAGAAGGGAAGGGAAGGGAAGACGGAAGGAAAGGAAAGGGAAGATGGAAGGAAAGGGAAGGGAAGATGGAAAGGAAGGGAAGACAGAAGGGAAGGGAAGATGGAAGGAAAGGAAAGGGAAGATGGAAAGGAAGGGGAGGAAGACAGAAGGGAAGAGAAAGGAAGGGAAGACAGAAAGGATGGAAGGGAAGATGGAAAAGAAGGAAAGGAAAGGGAAGATGGAAAGGAAGGGAAGATGGAAAGGAAGGGAAGACAGAAGGGAAGGGAAGATGGAAGGAAAGGAAAGGGAAGATGGAAAGGAAGCTGGTAGTCAAATTGTGCAGTGTACCACCATGCAACTCGGGTCCCACATGGGAATTTTAAGGAGACAAACAACTTAATACGTTATTTTGAGAGCGTTCACTCAAAATAAAAAAAAATAAACATACAAACAAACAAACAACTTACAGACCAGAATGATCGATATTGTATCAGCGTGAAACATGGACAGAAGGTTAGATGGATTTCCGATCTAAAAGACCAAGGAACGATTCTTCACCTGCTTCTAGAGCTGCATGTTGAATGTTTTGTTTTCCTTTTTCTAAAATTCTTGCTCACTTTACCTTCCTTACAATAGGAGTCTAGTTTCAAAGGAAGGAAGGAAAGGGGCATAGAGAATGTGAGAAGACGATGATGGTTAAATAAAATGGTTTGGCCTAGTTAACTTTGCATTTTTTTAAAAAAAAATATGGCAGTGGTGGCGAACCTATGGCACGTGTGCCAGAGGCGGCACTCAGAGCCCTCTCTGTTGGCACGCGCGCCACCATCGCCAGCAGCAAGTCCATTAGGCTGCCACCGCTGCCCAGAGCAGGAGCCCCACCCAGCACAAAGGAGAAGAAGCGGCCGATTAGCAAGTTCGAATAGAGGTGGTAGAGCAGAGGTCACCAACCATTGTCGATTGATGGACTGGAAGAAAAGGGAGGGGGAAGCATTTTACATGTGTGAATGTGCGCAGGGGGCCGCAAGCACGCATGTGCTGCAAATGGGGTGGGGCTAGTGCCTGCATGATACTCACTAGCCCTGCCCCGTTCTTGCGTGGTGCAGCGTCTTGTATCTGCACTCCGCGGCGCAGTGGTGGCCATTTTTGCACCTTGCAGCACAGTGGCCCATTTTTGCGCCCCCACATTTTGCATGCCAGAGGTGACACTCAGAGGCCCCTCCCTGCACCCCCCCCCATGAGGGCACCACAATGCTGATGCAGCCCTGGCACTTTGTGATAAATAAGTGGGTTTTGGGTTGCGGTTTGGGCACTCGGTCTGTAAAAGGTTTGCCATCACTGAAATAAGGCATTAAAGTCTAACGTGATCTGGTTAAACAGAGAGGCCGCAATATTTCAATAACAATATTTTACACAGCCTTAGCTCTATTTATTAGATATTTTTTGGATATAGTTTCTTTCTTCTTGCTCTGAATATACTTGCGAGTGCTGCTAATAAAATTTTAATAATCAAATGTATGGACCTGAAGCTCATGTAATTAACCTAGGTACTGAATTCTGAATTGTGAAGCTCTGGAAAAAAAAATGCCTTTGGGTTTGCAGAATAGAAGAGAAGAAAAAAAAACATGCTGTTTTTTTTTTCCCCCAGCAGATTAATATTGCAAAAATTACTTGGCATGGGATCAACCAGACGTCATGTACTACTCATTGAGTTTACACCTCGGTTGTACTTCCATGTGTCTAAGCAACAGAAAAATATTGATGTGGTGGAAAATCTTTCTTATCTTCATTAAATATGAACATATCCAGCTTGCAATGCTCAACAACAGAAAGAGGCGGGGTTTTTTCACTTGAATCTCTCCTGTCTGGATCCCGTTTCTCTCTGATGCAATGAGTGTTTCCGTGCAGGAATATATGTCCAAATTTATATCCAAAACCCTTGGAGATCTGTCTCTGTCTGTCTGTCTGTCTGTCTGTCTGTCTGTCTGTCTGTCTGTCTGTCTGTCTGTCTGTCTGTCTGTCTGTCTGTCTGTCTGTCTGTCTGTCTGTCTAGCTAGCTAGCTAGCTAGCTAGCTAGCTAGACAGATAGCATCTCTCTTTCTCTCTCTCTCTCCCCATACAAATTTGGGTTTAGTGATTCATTATTGTACATTCTGAACAGAGTTCAACGGGTCTAAATTATGGTGTCAGGAGTCTTGAAAAAAAGGTATCCAACACCTTGTTTCCAAAGAAACAATCTCTATACCTCTATACCTCTATACCTTTATACTTC
>NW_015387993.1:0-3534 GCF_001527695.2 Protobothrops mucrosquamatus | reverse complement strand
TCCTTCTCTTCGTTAAACTAGACATACCCAATTCCAGCAACTGTTCCTTATATGTTTTAGCCTCCAGTCCCCTAATCATCTTTGTTGCTCTTCTCTGTACTCTTTCTAGAGTCTCAACATCTTTTTTACATCATGGTGACCAAAACTGGATGCAGTATTCCAAGTGTGGCCTTACCAAGGCATTGTAAAGTGGTATTAATACTTCACGTGATCTTGATTCTTCATATGTTTTAACCCCCAGCCCCTTAACTATGTTTATATATGCAGGTCTCTCCTTGTCAAAAGCATACCTTCATATATTTAAAGATGCAGACAAGTGTTCCACACAAATGTTCAGTCCTAGCAACATGTCCTTGCTTGTCCCTAGTCCAAAGGGCAAATAAAATATACCCAAGAAAATACATTTTGTGAATTGCACACTGGGTGAGTTAGTATAGAGCAGGGGTGTCAAACTCAATTTCATTGAGGGCTGCATCAGCATTGCGGTTGCCCTCGGGGGGCTGGGTGGGTGTGGCCTACTGGGTAGGTGTGGATGGAGTGGGTGTGGCCTACTGGGTGGGCATGGCCAACTCTACATTGTTCGCGTCAAGGGTGACTGTGGGGGCCTGGGCAGGAGTGGAACAGATCTTAGGGTCTCTGGCAGAAGGGGGTGGGACCGGGGCAAGCACCAAGGCATGGTCCATTTCTTCATTCCTCACAAAGGGTGACACCTCCCCAGCATGCACCCAGGGGGCAGGGCCGACGCGGCAGGGGCCGGTTCCTCACTGTTTCTAGATGGCCTTGTGGAGCTAAGACTGAATTTCAGCATAGATGGTCACCACAAAATTGTACATTGGCTCCTGGCCGGCCTGGGCCAGGGCCAAGGCAGCGGGGGCCGTTCTCTCACTGTTTCCAGGACAGCTTCATGGGCCACATGAAACCACTTCCCGGGCCTTGTGTTTGACATGTCTGGTATAGAGTCTATATGTGCCACACATGGATTTTTGTTTTTTTGTTTGTTTTTTTTACTCCAATGACTTTTGCCTGGGGAAAACATTTCAAAATAAAATCCAGTTAACTTACTGTTAAACCACAGGGGATTTCAGTAATAGCTATGCTGCGCTTTGCCCCTGGAAATTCTTAACAAAAAGTAATTTCAAGAAACTCTGTTCACCAAGCACTGAACTGTTTCATCTTGATCAATGCCTCATTCAGGGTTTAAATATTTTGATTGATTTTGCTAACGTTACGGAATGGAATTATTAATAAGTCTGGCTGGCTCCAAAGCTTCTTTAAGTAAGCCGTATGAAACCAAGAGTATTTTTTTTCCCCATAGAAAATAGGAGAACATACAGGAGACCAATGGGTCTGACTGACTCTTAATAGAGCTTTGCATCAACCTTAATTCTTTTATTATTCCCTTCTCTTCTTAGGCCTTTTTTCTGCAAACACTCTGGACCACTCTGGATCTTCCAACAATCAAGAAGTAAACAATACCCCAATCAAGGATCTTCCAAACAAGCTAACAGTAAACAATCCAATCAGAGGACCACCAACAGCAACACCGACAGGGCAAGCCACTAGATCAGGGGTTCTCAACCTTGGCAACTTTAAGACTTGTGGACTTCAAAGCTGGCTGAGGAATTCTGGGAGTTGAAGTCCACAAGTCTTAAAGTTGCCAAGGTTGAGAACCCCTGCACTAGATTATAAGCTGAAAGCAAACCCACAAAGATGATCAAGGGCGTGGAGACTGAATGGTACAATGAACAGTTAAGAGAACTAGGTATATTTAACCTCATCAAGAGAAGGTTTAGGGGTGACATAATAGCCATCTTCTAATACTTGAAGGACTGTCACAGGGAAGAGGAGGTCAATTTATTCTTTACAGCACCTGAGAGCAAGACAAGAAGCAATGGGTGGAAACTCATCAAAGGGACATCCAACTTAGAAATGAGAAATTTCCCAACAGTGAAATGACTGATCAATGTAACAGCTTGTCTCCTGGAGCTGTGGGTGTTCCATCGCTGGTTTTAAAGAATAGACTGGAAGAGTTGGAAGAGACCTTGGAGGTCTTCTAGTCCAACCTCCTGATCAGGCAAGAAACCTCCAGTAAAGGAGCACCTACAACTTCTGGAGGCAAGTTGTTCCACTGATGAATTGTTTTGTCAGGAAGTTTCTCCTCAGTTCTAGGTTGCTTCTCTCCTCGATTAGGTTCCATCCATTGCTTCTTGTTCTGCCTTCAGGCGCTTTGGAGAATAGCTTGACTCCCTCTTCTTTGGGGCAGCCCCTGAGATATTGGAAGACTGCTATCCTGTCCCCCCTCGTCCTTCTCTTCATTAAACTAGACATACCCAATTCCAGCAACCATTCCTTATATGTTTTAGCCTTCAGTTCCCTAATCATCTTTGTTGCTCTTTCTAGAGTCTCAACATCTTTTTTACATTGTGGTGACCAAAACTTGATGCAGTATTCCAAGTGTGGCCTTACCAAGGCATTGTAAAGTGGTATTAATACTGAGATAGTATAAGGTCTCCTGCCTTGAGTAGGGAGTTGTAGAAGACCTTCAGGTCCCTTCCAGCCGTATAATTCTATCATTCTGCAGTCCAAGTAGGACTGTCCTATCTAGCAATATACCAGCTTCTTTAGTTTTCTGCTGAAATATGAATCTTGTTAGTGGACCCTGGAGTTGGAATCATAATTTTAAAAAATCATCATGGCAGAAAACACAATTTTCAGAAGTGTGTGGGGAGCATTCCCTAATTTCCTGAGATTCTGGCTTTGGCAAATGTCAGATCAGCAAGTGTGATTAAGTTCCAAAGAATGGTGTAGGCCATCTTGTAGCCAACCAGCTTTTCTTTTTTTTAGAAAATCAAAGTCTCCTTAAGGCTCCAAGTTGAGTAATTACCTTCAGAGACCTGTGGTCCATGCCTAGGTGTTCAGTGATTGGTACCTGCCAATCAAATCACCTAAACAGCTGCAGCAATGTTGAGTGCCAGATCTGGATTGGACTCATGACAAGCCCCATTTCTCGCACCTGCTTGATGTGTAATGTCATTGTTGTGCTCTGTTGGGCATTATTCGGAGAAGGGGAAATTTGCAGGTCTGTCATGGACAAAAAGACTGTCCTATAATTTCTGGGTCTTGTGAGCGTACTGAATTATTAGGGAAGATCATTTATGGGTTTATGGGTTATTAATGTTCAGATCACTCCAAATAGCAGGGTTGGGCTGCTTTGGTGAAAAGCAAAGAGGTGCTATTATGCTGATAGGTGGTCAGTCAACTGAGAAAAAAACAGCACACCTGAAAGCCATGTTGCTCTCCTCTCTCCCAGTCTATTTCTAAGTAGAGCAGCTGGTATCTACAATCAATTCTATTCTATTCCATTCCATTCCATTCCATTCCATTCCATTCCATTCCATTCTATTCTATTCTATTCTATTCTATTCTATTCTATTCTATTCTATTCTCATTATTCCATTCCATTCCATTCCATTCCATTCCATTCTATTCTATTCTATTCTATTCTATTCTATTCTATTCTATTCTATTCTATTC
>NW_015387992.1:314504-344877 GCF_001527695.2 Protobothrops mucrosquamatus | reverse complement strand
AAAATAACATAATAACATAGCATGAGAAAACAATCAAAGAATATTCAAAAGTACTAAAGAATTCAATAAGACAAAGAAAGACCTTATGCCATTTCTTCCACTCAAGGACCTCCAGAGAGATGACGGACCATTTTTCAAGCCATCAAACACATGGCACTTTCCCAGTTAGGTCTACCTCAAAGTTCCACCCCATGAGTTTTTTAAAAAATTAATTTAAATAGCCTCTGAAACATGATTAAATGCACCTGCTTTTCAATGGTGTTATCTCAGTGAATTTTGTAAGGACTAGGGAGGTCAAATCTATCTTATCTTGGAATGCTCTTGTCCTTCTACCATGCATGAGACCTTCAAGGCTAAGGAATCTTTGTATGGTATAGGAAACAATGAGACCATCTCAAAGTCAAGGAATATCTGTATCTCATGGTTAGTTGAAGATGAAAAAGATCATCCTACTCTATGCAAGCATCTCACCAAGGACAAGGTAGAACAAAGTATAACCCAAATACTAAAATAACTAAAATAAATGTTTGCTTCATTCTGCAGTATGGAAATGTTTCATAAAATATAAAATCATATAGAGTTTTATGTTCCAGGCAACTAAGATAACTACTTTACCTACCATCAGTAGGTAGTTTTACCTTTTTTTAAAGGTAAAAAAGATAAAGGTTTCCCTGTCCTGTCATGTCCAACTGTAGTATGTGGTGCTCATTTCTGTTTCTTGGCTGAAGGAGCCAATGTTGTTCGAAGACATTTTATATGGTCATGTGGCCAGCATAGCTATATGGAGAAGATGCCCAGAATGCTATTAGCTTCCGACCAAAGTGGTACCTATCTATCTATTCACATTTGCCTGTTTTCAAAGTGCTAATTGGGGCAAGAATGGGAGCTCACCCTGTTGTGTGGCACTCAGGTCTTGAACCTGGAGACAAGCACAGCATCTTTAACTGCTGAGTCACTGCACTCATGACCAGGTAACTACCAGCTAACTAATCATCAATTCCCCTTGCCAGTCTTCCAGTAAAACTACCAGCTCTACGCTGTCTGATAGAAGCAATTAGCTGTGTAAATCCATTTAAAAAATAATAAAATTCATACTTGTGCAATGCAGGTGGACCTTGTTGTTTACAGAGGTGTCATTTTCTACTGTATACATTGTATAGCTACCATGGTACAAGCATAATGAGATCCCGAGTCTGTGGGAATGGCTGTTTTTGATCCAAAACCGTGGAAAATGATTGAAAAGTCATTCCAAACTTCTTCATAAATATAAGGAAAAAACATACAGATAGTAGGTCTTGGCCTCTTCAGATCTTCTACTGTCCTGATCTATTTTAAACAGGATAAAGAATAAATAAACAAAATATTGCAAATCACTGAAAAATGAGGGGATTAGATAATCTGTGCCTACACTACAGGGAAGAAAGATCAGCATTGCATGCTCAAAAAAATTGATTTACAAAATTATATCTTTGGCTAATGAGATCTGGTCCATATTGATCAAGTGTGAATGTATGAAATTGCAGATAATAAGGACCAATCAAGATTGACAAGACTGTGCAAACTTTCAGATTCACTGGAACTCTTCACCAGACAAAATGTTACAAAAAGAAAGTGATATAGAAGAAAACAGTCCCAAAATTAGGCCAGATATTTCAGTCTATTTGTAGTCCATCTCAAAAAGGTAACTGCAGTCTTAAAACCATTCATTTCCAATGTGCACGTCTTTGTGATTCTCTTATGCTTTGTACTTATAAAAATCCTCATGGAAGATATTTTTCCCCATCTTGAAGGCCCTGAATTCAATTTCCTGCATCTATAGGTAGGATTAGAAAAGAGTTCCACCTGAAATCTTTCAGAGATGCCACAGAATATTACTTCAACGGTTCCTATTTAGTTTCCTTTGTAAGAACTTACAGAATGCTAAGCATGCATTTAGGAGCATAATTTGTGTGAAGTTAAAAGTTCCTGACAAATACGGATGGCACAGGTGTTCCATCCTTTCTGTCTCACCAAAGTGAAAAACCTTTTTTTTTTTTTGATAGTCACTAGCATCCCATCTGAAGTGGGGTAGCAGAGGTTCAAACAGGCAGATGGATCTTCACATTTCTAAGATCCAAGCCATTTCAGGATTGTGTGCCTCCATCCAAACAGAGCTCTAAGGATGTGTGAAGACCAGTTAGTAAAAATATGCAAGAGGATTGTTTCAGTAAACCGTATCCTATATGTTGGATTTGCTGCTCCTAAAAGTTATTTTGATTTTCTCTTATTGAAAACAAGTCTTTTACAATATATGTGGATTCCACAGCTAGAATAGAATAGAATAGAATAGAATAGAATAGAATAGAATAGAATAGAATAGAATAGAATAAGATGGGATGGGATGGGAACAGGACAGGACAGGACAGGACAGGACAGGACAGGACAGGACAGAACAGAACAGAACAGAACAGAACAGAACAGAACAGAACATAACAGAGTAGAGTAGAGTAGAGTAGAGTAGAGTAGAGTAGAATAGAATAAGATGGGATGGGAACAGAACAGAACAGAACAGAACAGAACAGAACAGAATAGAATACTAAGACACCAATACTAAGAAAGCCCTGAAGTAGAGAGACTATAGCTAAGGAGGGATTTTCAAACTAACATCGCGATCCAGTTTCTCTTTAAGATTATGGTGGTTTGTAGCGGCTCTTCTTTAGCACCACTGCTGTATATGGTGAAAATAAATAAACCCTCTCTAAGCTCAAACAAAAATCTGGATAGCAACAGAATGTTGGTGAAGACAGTTATTTTGACAGTTGAATGCACTTAGGTGCTATAAGGCTTTTTAAACATTCTTCCATTTGTGTATTATGATTCTAGAGATACATACTTTATATAATAAGCTGTACAGATAAACAGGAAAAATAATATATTAAATTACAAAAATGTTACTACAATAGCACAACTGAATATTATGTTCACATTACTAAATCCACTAAAATAGAGAAAAATATTGACCATACCATTCATCTTCCCATCATCTTTTCTTTGATTAAAAATGCATTCTAATACTTTAGGTGAAGATATATTTCTAGATGGTAGTAACTATATAAAATATTTGGGTACTATCTCTGTCTACCCATTGCCTCTGTTTTGAGAGCTGAATTTAATAGCATAGTTATCAAACTATCCAAACAGCTTTGGATTCTCTGTGTTGGGGTGAACTGTCTGAGGGAGCCTCACTTCTCATTTTGCAGTTAATATCCCAAAATCAGATCATCTTTGAGCAGTCCCAGGGTGTATGTTAGAGCTTTTTCTTCTCATTTTTTCTTCTGATATATATTCATTTATTTAAATAAAAATATACCTCCTCTGTGTTTTGTCAAATCATCAATTTGAGCTTAAGGAGGAATGGGAGGAAACCAGACTAAGAAGGGCGTTGGTCAGACGCCACTTCAGTGTATATTGGCAAATTTTAAAAAGGGTTTTTCTAGGGACTATGGGGACCCACGACCAAATCCAGCCACATTAAAAAGATTCTGTGAATCTGAATGGACCACCTTTGGCGTAGGGTGGCCCAAAGAGGGATCGGCGAATCCCGAACTCGTGGCACGGGTTCATCAAATTGTGACTGGAAGTAGTCATTGGGACCAATATCCCTATATAGACCAATGGCAAATGTTGCCCTCTAAAGATCCTGAATTGGAGGACGAATGATGGAAGTTTAAGCGAGAAAACTTCCAAAGGGGGGGAATAAGGTGGAATAATGAACAATTACTAAAATAATGATTTGTCTGCATAATTACTAGAATAATGATGTGTCAGGAATAATGCATAATCACTAGGAAAATTATGTGTCAGTAATATGTGACTAACCTAATGCGCATTGCACATGGATACAATGTATGTAGCAAACCCTCCATTGTATACCTATGAGAAACAAACCTAATGTATTACAATGTGTATTACAATGTGTAGTCCTTTGTTCCTGAGAAAAGGAAAGTATAAAACTGAAGTTTGAACCCGCCCTCAGGGTTCAGAATTGCTTGTCTCTATTGCTTCTGAACCTGCACAATAAATCTCTCTGCTAAAACCCTCTGAAATTCGTAAAAGTCCTTTCGTTTTCCACAAGAAGCTAAAAGTCTCATTATTCAGGAAATTATAGAAGGAACAGGCAATGGCTATAGGTCATTGCAAAATGTTTATTGTCAGCCTTCTACATTTCTGATCTTCTGAGTACTCAGGAACAATTAAATGATTCTCCTTAAAAACAGTGTCTTCATCCATTGTATCAGGATGAAGGGTTTCAGTAACCTACTAAAGTTATCTGAGGATCAATAATTCAAAGAAAAGCAAGGGATTTTTTTTTTCCTTTGATGATGTTCAACTTTTACCAAGCATTTCACCACTGTTTTAAGAAAAATGAGAAACGTTCTCGTCTAGATCATTAGAACTTACTAGAATGTTTCCATCAGGACAGTTTGCACAGAGCACCAAATGGTGAGAAAAGTTGAAGCTTGAAGCTCATGCTATGCTCAACCATGATGACAGGCAAAAGTAACCCATAGAAAAATACAAATAAATCAACATTTACAGTATACATCAGATTCAGTTGAATCCTGATCTTTAACATTCAACAATGAATTTTGAATTTGTTAGCTATCCTTCATAACCTGTGTCTTAGGAGGAACCTGTTTTAATCTGTTTGCATTAGCACCTTGAAGAGTAACCAATTTTATAATCATAAAAATATTCAGGTAAGCATAGTACATTCTTGTGAGAGAGGTTTATTGTCTACAGTATTGGGGGTGGGAAAGCAAGGTAAAAATGATGAAAGTAGGAATGACTGCTTTGTGGATGAGGTTGAAGAAATCTAAAAGTAGATAAGTCTGTGGCCAGTCACAGACCAATCATCACCTTGATCAACAAGTTTACTAGAAGTGAAGCAAGTCTTGCAAAACCAAAAGGATGGGAAGCGGACTGGATTCCGATGAGCCAACGGAAGGAAGGAAGGAAGGAAGGAAGGAAGGAAGGAAGGAAGGAAGGAAGGAAGGAAGGAAGGAAGGAAGGAGATGCGGGTAAGAAAGAAAGAGAGGAAACAAGCAGTAGAAAACTCTAGAAAGACATGATGGCCATCTGCAAAGAATAAAGCTATTGTGGCTTATAATATATGTGTCTTTAAGAATGTACTGCTTGTGACTGTTCTTGTGAAGATCTCAACAAACTCTGCAGAATACCTATTGAGCTTTACTTCATTGAGGTCAATAGTTTCATGTTGTATAAAGCTCCTGCTGTTTTATACTGTTCGAATGTCTGTGCTCTGCTTCATAATGATACTAGTAAAACTTACAGAAGTTTGCTTGTTTTTATTTTATTTAATCAACATATTTGTATGCTGCCACATTCAAAAAACAACTCTCGCTGGCTGGCATATGGTTCACTGTGGGAGATAGGATTGTTTTTAGATTGGATATCTAGGTAGGAGGGAAGTTACCCCTTAGAAACCCATTGCTGATCAAACGTTTAGCAACCAGCTTGTTGAAAACAAATTCTCAGAGAGCTAAAAAAAGAAAGAAAGAAAGACCCAGCTTGGGAAAGTCTTTAGGGGACTTGTCTCTCAAACTCAGAACCTGCTTTTGTGTTTGAACGGAGGCTACCATGAGGTCATTTTGGAGGTCTTCTTTCAATGTTCTCATGGCCACAAATCAAAGGGTTGCATCTTATAGAAAGGACCTGACCAAGGACATTAAATTGATAGTTACACATCATTGCTGGATTGTCCAGAAGAAGGTGAGCTAGTCAGTAGATTTTTTTTTTTTTTGCCCTTAGGAACTCACAATGTGTTATTCAGCATTGAGTGGTATATATCTTCCTAAGGCAGAGTGTACAGAGAGCCATTCTTGCTTTGTCTTTTTCAGCAGTAAACATCTGGGGTCAACCTTAAGTCTGGCACCTACGCTGACATCTCTTCAACCCCAGGCAAAGGGTTTTGTTCAATTTTTCCTCTCTCTCTTTTCCAGGTATCTTTAATGACAGAAGGGATTTTTTTCCCCTCCTCTTTTGATTGTTTTTTTATGCTGCCCTGCCATCTACTGTTTTAGACTTTATTGCTGCTGTGGTTTTATGGAAGATTCTTTATTATTGTATTTCTGTTTTTATTGTAAAGCCACCCTGGGAAAATAAGGGCATAAAAAAACTTAAATGAATAAATGAAAAGCATTAGTCCTAACAAACTTCCTCATAAAAGCTCAAGTTCAGACTTTTCAACAACTTAATTTCTTGGACCTTGGGATTTGCTGTTTAGATAGGTCTGTTGTTGCAAAAATGGCTATATATTAAGTATATATAGGTAAAATGTTAAAGTTGCATCTTACTCTATTTATTCTACTGTGCTAAAAAAAAGGTTGGAAGTTAACATTTCTTCCTTCTTTTTCCCCCTACACCACACTTTTCTTTCCCCCTTTTCTTTTCCCGATTTAGCTACTATCTTTATTTTCATTTCTATTTTATATTATGAAAATTAATACAAGTTTGAAAAGAACAACAACAAAAGATCTTGACAAACTTGAACAATGGGCCCTATATAACAAAATGAAATTTAATACGAAGAACAGCAGAGTTTTACATTTAGACAGGAAAAATAAAAGGTATAAGTACAGATTGGGTGAGACCTGGCTTAAAAATAGTAACTGTGAGAGGGACCTTGGAGTCTCAGTGGACAATCACTTGACTATAAGCCAGCAGCGTGCAGCAGCAGCCAAAATGTTAATACAATCCTGGGTTGTATAAACAGAGGCATAGAATCAAGATCACACGAAGTATTAATACTGCTTGATAAAACCCTAGTAAGACCACACCTGGAATACTGCAACCAATTTTGGTCACCATATTACAAAAAAGATGTTGAGACCTTGGAAAATGTTTAGAGAAGAGTAGTTAAAATGACCCAAGGCCTGGAGACTAAAACATATGAAGAACAGCTGCAGGACTTGGGTTTGGCTAATCTAAAGAAAAGAAGAAACAGGGGAGACATGATAGCAGTATTCCAGTATTTGAGGGGCTGCCACAAAGATGACGGGGTCAAACTATTCTCCAAAGCACCAGAGGGCAGGACAAGAAACAATGGTTGGAAACTGCTCAAAGAGAGAAGCAACCTGTAATTAAGGAGAAACTTCCTAAAAGTGAGGACAATTAACCAGTGGAACAGCTTGCCTTCAGAAATCGTGGGCGCTCCATCACTGGAGGTTTTTAAGAAGAGACTGGAGAGCCACTTGTCTGGAATGATATAGGGTCTCCTGCTTGAGTAGGGGTTTGGACTAGAAAATCTCCAAGGTCCCTTTCAGCTCTATTCTACTCTATTCAATAGGAGAATACCATGCTGGAGTTGGCTGCTGAAGTGATGATAGACTCCACCTCCACCTGTGCACTCTGCTCTCCACTTGTCCATCTTTTGTTGCTAGAATTGGATATGTCTAGTTTAATGAAAAGAAGGGTTAGGGGTGACATGATTTCCATGTTCAATATCTAAGGGGCTGCCACAAAGAAGAGGGGGTCAACTTATTTTCAAAAGCACCAGAAGGCAAGACAAGAAACAATGGATGGAAATTAATCAAAGAGAGAAGCAACTCAGAACTAAGGAGAAATTTCTTAATAGTGAGAACAATTCACCAGGAACAGCTTGCCTTCAGAAGTTGTGGATGCTCCATCAATGAAGGCTTTTAAGAAGAGACTGGACATTTGTCTGGAATGGTATACAGTCTCCTGCTAGAAAACCTCCAAGGTCCCTTCCAACTATTCTAATATTCTGTTATCATAGTGATGTATTCTTGTTGTTTTCTTTTTCATTGTTTATTTTTCTTCTAGTATTTTACTTCTGCTTTGTTTACACTCTTTTCATTTCTTCCTTTTTATTGTTGCAAGCTGCCTAGAGTAGCCCCATGGCAAAATAGGTGGCAAATAGATTTTAAAAATAAACAAAATAAAATAAAACTTGTTTTTTTGAGCAGCTGAAGAAACTCCTCTTTCTGATCCCAAGGACTCTCCCTACCAGTGCAAGTGTTTTTTCCCATAGCACCATAATTCCCATCCCTCTGGCTGGTTCATTCCTGAATGAATTACAGTACAACTCCAGGTTCACCATGTTCTGAGAAAAGATAGCCAGCTAAAAATCTGGAATATTTTCAGATGAAGAGGCAATTATTATCATCTGTCAGTATTTAAAGGGAAATTAATCCAGATTTATATGCAGATCTAAATATGCATATATGCATGAAGAACAGCATGAAGATCTGAAGGAGTTGTACTTTTGCATTTGTAGAAAGGCATTTGGTACATCCTGCCTGTCCATCAGAGGATATCCTCCTTGTTAAGATTCCTCTTAATAATCAAAACCTGGCTGGGCTCACAGGAATTATGTCTTTCTAACCTGTCACAATTTCTATTTCCCTAAAAAAAAATATTATTCCAGGTAGTTGCACAGCATCAGCTTTCCAAGGAACCTTTCTCTGGATAAGAATAAGATTCATTAAAGTACCTGAGAAATCCCAGCAGTGCAGAATGAAGAGACAATTGAGCTTGTTAGACTTTCTCCCTGTGATTCTTGATTCTTTCAAAAGCTCTGTGTTGGTTGTCACAGTTTTCTCCCCGAGGGCCTATTAACTAAAACTGTCTGAAAACAGGTGAGAGTTTGGATAACAGCATAGTGTGGATGTTAACATGCATGCCACGGAGTTAATTTTTTGCTATATATTTTCATAATTCTCTACTGAGCGAATACTGTGCTTTCCAGTACACTTTTAGAAAGCTGCAAGATTTAATTGTGCTCCTCTGTCTAGCCCTGGCCAAAAGTATTATAACATTATCTTCCCTAGCCACATTACTTATTTAACATCTTTAGAAAAACCAGCGGTACCCAGTTCAGAAAATCATCTGGAACAACATTCATTTCAACAGCTTGGTTCGTAGATCATGCTATGTTTGCTTGAAAGTGATTTATTGCACAAACTGGCACAGCTGATGGCAGCATCTAATTGACTTTGGCTGACCTCAGAAAAGCTAAGCAGGGCTAGACATGGTTAGGATTTTGATGGGAGGCCACCAGGAGTTTGAGGCCTGTAGGCTAGATTAGGAAATAAATAATGAATAGGAAGGAGGTCATGGAAATCATTACTCAGCTGTTACAGAAACAATTGCATACACATGTCCATGTAATCACCAAGAGGTGAACTCAACTCAAAGGCATATGTACATCATCTTGTTTGAATAAAATAAAGCTGGCTAGAATAGCGATCAGCTCTACCAAGACCAAGCAAACCACTTCATGAAAGATGTCTGGGCACCTCACAATATGGTTTCTGGACCAGGTTTCTTTATTACAGTTCAAAAATCAGCCTTACTGAAATGAGGGAGAATTAATTTTATTAGTCACTGTATAGGAAAGTGTGTCTGAAATATCATAATTCACATACACCCATGCCCATAAAAATCTAATAAGGCAGGAAATAACAATGGAGCCAAACACATTTGTTTGACCCAATCTTCTGATGATTTGCAATAAATTTGCTAAAATTCTTGATTCCCAATAACTTAATTATAGTGTAGAAAAAAATTACTTTAGGAATGAAATTTTGTGTGAGAGAGACAGAGTAAAATAACAATAGCAATAGCACTTAGACTTACATACCACTTTATAGTGCTTTACAGCCCTCTCTAAGCGGTTTACAGAGTTAGCGTATTGCCCCCAACAATCTGGGTCCTCAGTTTACCAATCTTGGATGGATGGAAGGCTGAGTCAACCTTGAGCTCATCAGAATCAAACTGCTGACAGTTAGCAGAGTCAGCCTGCAATTCTGCATTCTAACAACGGCTATAATACAAAAAAATATTTGCCTTGTAATGTATTTATATTATTTTGATACAAAATACAGAATTTAGAAGAAGAATTAATCAGTGATAAAAACCCAAGCAACAGGTTAAATAAATAAATATATATTCAAATTTTATTCATACGCACACACAAACACACACATATTATGAGAGAGAGAGAGAGAGAGAGAGAGAGAGAGAGAGAGAGAGAGATGTTTAAACAATTTGTCATGCAATCTTATGGAGAAACACAAACTGTTTAAACACTTCTGTTCAGTATTTATACTCATTTATTAGCTATATTAGCATTTCCCTAATAGAATATCTTTGGTTGCTAAGAAAAGCCCATGGCTACAACTGGAGGTCTAGAACAGCAGTCTAGAAATTACAGGAAGCTGGATGTGAATTGTAATTTTTGTTCCATTTTATGGAAAACGAGTTGCAGTACTTTTGTTATCCGATGTCCTATTTTGTTCTGTTCGTATTCTCCATATGTGTGTTCCTGGCTAAAAGAACAGCTACTAATGTAAACCCTGTAGATACCTAATGCCATATTCTTTTATTTCCCTTTCTTCTTTTGGCTCTATCTCTCTCCTAGCTCCCTAATCTTGATATCCACAATAAAAACTTGCATTTCTTACTGAAACAGTCTTCTCATTCTGAAAAAAAAAACAAAAAACTGTAGCACATATATCCCACATGCGATTAAGCTACAAAAAGGATGAAAGCAATGGCAGGAAGTTTGTCATTTTCCTTCTTCTCTGTAAACCAATAAATTTTATTTATTTGTTTATTTATTTTATTAAATTTATTGACCGCCCATCATACCACAAGATCACTCTGGCACTTTACAATAAATAGTAGCATTTACTGAATAGATGGTTTGTGGTGGAGTATTTGGAGTTTGCTTGTTTAGGATTAAACAGCAGATGAATCTAATAAACTAAAAGTAGCTAAACCCTTTCATGGGAGACCAAAAGTGCCATCCACTACATCCCTCCACCACATCCCTCGGCAAGTCTGTCCAATCATACCATCTAATCATGTCTATGTCTGTAATATTTCTGTTTTTCTGTTCCTTGCACCAAACATTTTTATTCTCCTGAAAAAGAGAATGATCAACAAAAGGAAGAAACCTATTCACATTTTAATGCAGAAAATACTGTTGGATTATTTAATTCTCAGGGCATTTCCTGTCAGCCTCTCACTATAGGCAAGGTCAGGAAACAGGGGTGTCTTGAGTCTTGCAATGTACTTGAATGTGGCCAGGGTGTTATAACAGAATCTTGAAAGCCTATCAAAGCACTTCACTATTTCAACTTTTACCTAACACAGTCAAAGTGTCATGGTTCCGAAAGAAGAAGCTTTTCAAAGAACTTTTGATGTTCTTGCTTGACACAAAGTAGTGTTATTCCGAGTTTCATTCTAGTCCTGTGATGGAATGTAGACTGGATTCCCAGGAGGGAAGAGATGCATTTCAGAGAAATAAGAGGCAATTCAGTTCAGATATGTTGTGTGAGAGAAAGAGGGTGAAGATGGCTCCTCCTTAATAATTCCCAGAATATATGCTTTATGTGGATGATAGTTTGCTTTAATTTGACAAGATCCTGTCTACAAGGTGCCTTTCTTGATATTTAGAGCCTGACATAGTCTTTGCTTCCTCAGGACTCAGATTTTTTTTTCTGTAACTGCTTGGCATTTTCCTCCCTCTTCTCTAAATCAAATCCACTAACCTCACCTCTGTAATCTTCTGCAGCAACTTGATGGCATCCGGTGAATATCCTCATTGTTGTTTTCCATCCTCTGAAGTTACTATCCTGTCATAATTTCTCAGGACTGCTCAGGAAGAAGGTACCATGCAAGGTCTTCCTTGTAAATCATATCATTTTCATATTTTTAACATAACAAGGATAGAAAGGCATTTGATTCTCTTTGCCACAAATAAGCCAGCGGAATTCAGCTAATGCATCCCAGTAGGCCCACAATTCTCCCCTCCCCTCCCTCCTTATCTGCCTTCAGAAGAGATTGGATTGTAGTCAATTATTGTGTGACAATTCGCTAATTCAGTTCAAAGGTGATTACTTCTGATAAAATGACAAGTCTTTTCTGAAAGATCCTCAAAGAGTTGATCAAGGGCATCAGTCAATCTTAGTTGGCAACATCTTGCAATCTTCAGATCTGGATCTTTTTTCTATCTTCAGAATCTCTTCTCCTTCTGGATATTTAGCACAGGATATATGCATCCACCCATTTTAAACCTACTGGGACCCTTAATTGTCTGTTGTGTAGAGAAAATACCTGAATAACAGAATTAGAAAGGACCTTGGAGGTTTTCTAGTCCAACCCCTGCTCAGGCAGGAAACCCTATACCATTTCAGACAGATGGTTGTCCAATCTCTTTTTAGAAAACTCCAGTGTTGGAGCACCTGGAGGGGCTGGAGGTAAGTCATTCCACTGGTTAATTGTTCTAACTGTCAGGACATTTCTCCTTAGTTCTAGGTTGCTTCTCTCCTTGATTAGTTTCCATCCATTGCTTCTTGTCCTGCTTCAGGTGCTTTGGAATATAGGTTGACTCCCTCTTCTTTGGTTTTTTTTTTTTTAGTAAAATAGAGAAGGTTATGTGGGGTCCCTGGTGCTCTCTGAGCTTGGTCATTTTCTTGTAGACATTTCATTACCAAATTAGGTAACATAATCAGTAGGTTGACCCCTCCTCTTTGTGGCAGCCTCTTAAATATTGGAACACCACTATCATGAGGAGTAGAAGGCATGATGGCACAGGACATGATGGTGGCTATGGAGAAATCCCAGGACCCACAAGGAGATAGGAGGTCCTACTAGTAAGAAACTACTATCCTGTATCTTCAGAGAAAACATGCCAAATGATCTTTGCAGCATTTTTTGGAACAGGAGTAAGTTAGCCATTAATCAGCTTGCCAGGCCCCACTCAAATCCCATGGTGTTGTAAGATGTAGGTGAATTATAGCCTCAGTGTCTGAAAGTGGCCTACTCGTATTTCTTTTGCATTAGGCTCTGGTTGATGGATCTTGGAGTTCCAGTAATATATATATACAGTATATATTACAGAAAAGTAAATCCACAAAGTCTGGAGTCTCTGCCCACTTCTGCCTTAATCTAATGAAGGCTGTGAAGGAAAAACAGGGAAATAACTGTCGAGCCAGGTGCGTGTTGGTCATTTGTCAACCAAATTTGGAAAAAAAGTTGCTCCAGCTTTTTTTAGTCTTGCAATTCACAAGCCTCACAAACCCCGTAATGATGCATCAGGCCAATGGAACACCCTTTATAGCCACAAATTGCATCTCAGGGCAAAAAGAATAAAGTATCTATGACAGTGAAGGGGAAAAAAAGAGCATTGGAAAATACTTGTTCCTAGCCAGATGCAAAATAACTGTCAGAGAGCAAAGCCAAATACAGATTGGAAGCATGGGAAATGGAATCAGATACTTACTGTTCTGAAAGGCTTTATTCATAGTTATTATAATAAGTGTGAATAATTATAAATAACCATTCATAATTCAGTAGAATTCAGCTAAGAGCAATGTTATCAACTGTCTTGAAATAAGTTAATATTAGCAGATTCTGTTGAAACCTAGTGACTAAACTATAGAATGACAGGTCTATATTTTTTTACTGTACTCTCATAACAGTATCATAATTAAATTTAGGCACTGAGGAAAGCCAAATGGGTCACTGAACACTGAGACGTAGGTAGATATAGAAATGGCTCCACAAAAAAGTTACAGGGCTTTGAACTAAAATAGAATAGAATAGAATAGAATAGAATAGAATAGAATAGAATAGAATAGAATAGAATAGAATAGAATAGAATAGAACCTTGGAGGTCTTCTAGTCCCACTCAAGCAGGAGAATATATACCATCTCAGACAAGTGACTGTCCTGTCTCTTCTTAAAAATCTACAGTGATGGAGCACCCCCAATTTCTGAAGGCAAGCTGTTCCACTGCTGAAAAGCATACACATAGAACTTATAGAACAACATTTACCTAGAGATTTGATCCCTAACAGAGTTTCTTAACTGGATCTCATCCCTTCCACATCTACAGACGTTACAACTAGTCCTCAACTTACAACCATTCATGTAGCAACTGTTCAAAATTACAACAGCACTGAAAAAGAGTGACTTGTAACCAGTTCTTGCGCTTATGACCATCATAGCAGCCCCACAGTCCCGTAGTCAAAATCTGGGCCCTTGGCAACTGGCATACATTTATGAGGGTTGCAACGTCTTGGAGTCACGTGACCACAATTTGTGACCTTCCCAGCCAGTTTCCAACAAGCAGAGTGAATAGGTGAAGTCAGATTTTCTTAACAACGGCATGATTTATGTAACAGCCGCAATGATTTGCTTAACAACCATGGCAAAGAGGCTGTATGATAGGGCGTGATTCACTTCACAACTGCCTTGCTCAGTAGCAGAGGTTCCTGTCCCAATTATGGTTGTAACTTCAGGACTACCTGTATGGCTCCTACTGCTAAACTCCCCAGCCCTAACTTCTAAGGAATGTTAATACCAATGAGAAGCAGCAAACTGGGCAATACAGGAATGATTGATTGTATAGCTAGTTTCCTTGGGAGTAACAACTTTCTTGAGAAGAATCACCCCAAGAGTTAAGGAATACCAACTTAGTCTGAAAAAGGCTTAGCCTCCAAAACCAGAAGAGTACAGGCAGAAAGTTAGCCTACCTGCTGAAAACAATGTGACAGTAAGTCTCATAATTTATGCCCAGAATTTTCAACCTTGCTTTCCAAAACTCCACAACTCTCATCTACACTGCAACCATGTTTTTAACACTAAACTCGTCAGAGAACCAGTATTGTATTTTTGGTTGCTGACATAAGGGAAGCATCCATAGTGTGTTTAATGCATATACCTCCAAGTTAGTGGGATGCAGACACATTATACTGACTTGCAAAGATACTTCCTAAATTAAGGCTTTTAACCTACAAGGTAGAGCATGAACATACTTGAAGTTTGATTGTGGGATGCTGGCTAAAATATGTCAAAAATTACTTGTACTGTTCTTATAGGGAATGCTGTATGCGATGCAGGTATGATAAGGCTGATAACCTACATCCTATCTAACTTCCTGAAGAAAAACAAATTGATCAAAACTCTAAGGGCCAATGAAGGTAACATCTATGTGCCAGCTGATAGCCATCATGACATATAGAAAATTGTGTCTTAAAATTTAAAATGATTAAAAATAAATTTCTCTGAATAAAATAAAATGAAAAAAAGAAAAAGTGCTATGTGGTGTGCCTAAAGAGAAAAGAAAAGGGTGTAAGATCTGAAAATATAGGTTTGATCTAATGGAGTTGACGAAACGCCTGTCCCTTATGTAGTTGCATACAATGCCATGACACATGCAGAAAAGACTTCGCATCATAATGGTAGGACACTGATTTTAACATTCATCTCTCCTCCCCTTGCTCCTGTTGTAGTGAATACCAGCACAGAGGGGTTCAGTTGTGGCTTTAATTGAAAATGCAATAGCTACACTGATGTGTAAAAATATGAATTGATGTCATTTAGGTTGTTATGAATGCATATGAAAATACAAATCCACTTGGTGATAAAGACATGCTACACTTCAGTGAACAGTACTAATGGAAGAACAGGGATGAGTTTGGGGAAAAATCACACAATATCCTGAATGAATGTAATCCAAAATGTACAAAAAATGTTAGATAATATGAATGGATGGATGGGAATAAGACAAGAGAGTGAAAGAAAAGTGATTGTGACATTTGCAGAGCCAGGAATGAATAAGAATGGAGATTGTGTACTGGGTATCTGCTTAGAAAAAGGTCCTGTCTTTTGTCTGAATATGCGCTTTAAACAAAAGGTACACATAGACATGACAAAAAACCTTAATATGAGTCTAAAAGCATGATTGAAATGGTTGCTTATGATGTCAAACTGAGAAAATTAGTGAAGGATACATGGATAATGAGAGGTTCTGAATGTGAGATAGACCATTTCTTTGTAGCATTAAGAGCAGATATGGAAGAAAAGGAAAGAAGGGCAGATGGATATGGAAGAAAAGGAAAGAAGTGAAAGAAACTAAAGTTGAATGACTGCAGCAAGAGAGTCTTCCATGGAAAAATATTAGTAGACTGATATCCTAATAGAGTGAACATAAGGGGAAAAGATGTTGAACCTGCTTGGAATGGAATAAAAAAAAATATGGTGCACAGTCCCAGAGATGCATGTGAAGTTACACTAATGGGAATTATGAAAAAGGTGATTGGTGGAGTGATAAAGTGAAAGGGGATGTGGATGAGGAAAAAAATGCATATAAGGGAATGATTGCTGCAAAAGAAAATAATAAGGAGCAAAAAGTTCTATACAGTGTATATAAAGAAAGAAATTCAAAGAAAGGGTGGTCAGTTAACATGTATGTATGTATATATGTATGTATGTAAGTATGTATGTATGTATGTATAAGATTTCTATGTCCCTCCTCCTTAAAGCAAAACTTTCGACAGCTCATTGCAACAATAAAACCACAGCATGTTAAAAAAAAAGTAAAACAATAATTCAGCCCATGAAAATCATGATATAGATAAAATAAGAGCACATTCGAAGAATAAATGGTTTTGAAGGTCAGCAAAAAGGACTAAATTTTATTTATTTATTTATTTATTAAATGTATATGCTGCTGTCTGAACCGATAAAGCTGGAAGAGACTGAAAATTTGATCATTCTCACGGGATGGTGGTGAACTTCTATAAGAAATGGTTTTGCTTGGTATCATTTATTTATTTATTAATTTTATATGGATGCCCATCTCATGCAAAGTGACTCTAGATAGCTACATAAATTTAATAAGTAAATAAAATTTAACTCTCATCACTCACATTCAAAACCATGCAGCAAAACTAAAGAATAAAACATTCAATAAAATCAGTTAAAACAATAAACATGGATACTACTGCGTTCATGTTGGAAGGAACTACAAAGGCGCTTCCAGGTTGAAAGGATTAGCCAGTGACATCAGTGTTGCCCAGGAGACACCCAAAGGGGCTCCTTTCATGTCCTTGGTATTTTCCCACCAAAGTGGTACCTATGTATCTACTTGCATTTCCATGCTTTCAAAGCTGGGACAAATTGATGGGAGCTCATTCCATCATGCAGCTCACATTGTCGGGTTTTGAACTGTCAGGCTGTCAACCTCTAAGTGGTCTTCAGATTCATTGTCCTAGCCACATGAGCCATCACAGCCCTACAACATGGATAACAACAGAATTAATAAAGCAAGATCACAAAGGGAAAGATATTGTGTATAATATAGCCAGCATCCTGGCTCTGTCTCACCAGGGGATGACCAAGATTGATGAAAATAACAGGATTTAAGAACTCTCTGGAAGGTCCCAAATGTTGGGGTCAACCTTACCTCAGGAGGGAAGATGTCTTCAGATATGTCCTTCCTGCTGGACCTGATGAGACAGGTAGGTGTAATCAGGAAGAGACAGTCCCTCAAATAACCCAACCCATGCCTGGTAGGGCTTTAAAAGTCAAAATCAGTGTCTTGAATTGGACCAGAAGCAAACCATCAGCCCATGCAGCTCATCAAGCAGAGGTGAAATGTGTGCCCTTCTAGGACACACATCTCTTTGTTCTTTTATTTTATTCTGGGTTTTAATGGTACAAAAGCATCCAGAGCTGCTGAGAGCCAGGCATTTTTTTTTAAGAAAGTAAATACATAAATGAGTTTTAAAGATTTATATGGGAACAATAATAATATTCAGAAAACCAGGATTGGAATGCATACTATAACTGTCCAAAGGGGAAAAAATGTTTAAAAGGCTGCCACAAATACAATGAGCGTATTAAAAAATTATAAAGCTGAAGGTATAAATGGTCTCACTGGAAAAAAATGTTCAAATATAGATGTGCTTTACTTCTGCACAACTAGTTTAGCAAGTGTGGGAAAGCTCTATCAGTGCTTGGCATTTGGAAGAATGCCATTATTGTTCTCCTTTTGCAAAGAGATAGGAAGAGTGAATTAATTTGTTAAGTGTGCTTGAGAAGGTGTTTGGCAGAATTCTGTGTGGTTTATGAGAGGTGATAATGAGCAAAATTTGAGTGGTACACTGTAGCCTTATACCAAGCAAGGTATTTGAAACCTAATTTTGGTTCTTCAACTCATTGCTGGGAAATGTTCTAATGCAAGGAAGAAATGTATTCTTGTTGTTTGTTGATTTAAAGCAAAACTGTGATAAAACCAATGGATTTGGTTTTGTAGTTGTCTGCATAAGGCTGGTTTCTGGATGTGATAAGAATGGAATATGATGGATGTAAATAAGGCTAAGAATACAGGTAGTCCTCAGCTTACCACAGTTCATCTAGCAACCATTCAAAGTTACAATGGAACTGAAAAAAGTGACATGACCGTGGTTCACATTTACCACCATTACATTACATTACAAGAAAAACCAAACGTACAGGTATAGTATAGGTGGCACCTTGCTCAATAGTACTAACTGTGAGAGGGATCTCGGAGTCCTAGTGGACAATCACTTAAATATGAGCCAGCAGTGTGCTGCAGCTGCCAAAAAAGCCAACACAGTTCTGGGCTGTATTAACAGAGGGACAGAATCAAGATCACGTGAAGTGTTAATACCACTTTACAATGCCTTGGTAAAGCCACACTTGGAATACTGCATCCAGTTTTGGTCACCACGATGTAAAAAAGATGCTGAGACTCTAGAAAGAGTACAGAGAAGAGCAACAAAGATGATTAGGGGACTGGAGGCTAAAGCATATAAGGAACAGCTGCTGGAATTGGGTATGTCTAGTTTAATGAAGAGAAGGACGAGGGGGGACATGATAGCAGTATTCCAATATCTCAGGGGCTGCCCCAAAGAAGAGGGAGTCAAGCTATTCTCCAAAGCACCTGAAGGCAGGACAAGAAGCAACGGATGGAAACTAATCAAGGAGAGAAGCAACCTAGAACTAAGGAGAAACTTCCTGACAGTTAGAACAATTAACCAGTGGAACAATCTGCCTCCAGAAGCAGTGAATGCTCCAACACTGGAAGTTTTTAAGAAGACACTGAACAGCCATTTGTCTGAAATGGTATAGGGTTTCCTGCCTGAGCAGGGGGTTGGACTAGACGACTTCCAAGGTCCCTTCCACCACCACCACCACCACCACCACCATCACCACCACCACCACCACCACCACCACCACCACCATCATCATCATCATCATCATCATCATTATTATTATTATTATTATTATTATTATTATTATTATTATTATTATTATTATTATTATTATTATTATTATTATTATATCCCCCATGGTCACGTGATCAAAATTCAGATTTTGGGTATTTGAAGAATTAATTAAATGTTATTAAAAATAATTTTCCTTCTAATAATATTTATATTATTACAACATTATTAACTTTTGTTAACTTCCTATTAATTCATTAACTTCAACATTTGGAATAATTCCCAAGGTTTACTAAAAAAATATCCACATCGATATACTTTACTGTCTTAATTGAACAATTGAAAACGGAAGATGGGAATTTTTTTTCTTTTCTTTTTTTTGTATAAGTAAGGGATGGTGTTAAACTATCTTGCTGAAATGGTAAAGATTTTGGGTATTTGAAGAATTAATTAAATGAATAATTTTTATTAACACGGAGGAGATGGATTGTTTAAGTTTAGACTTTGGAGTTAGAGATATTAATATTTGTTTACTTGTATTTGAATATTAGCCTAGGTTTGGTTTGGGAAGTCCGGGGGGTGGGGGGATGGGATATAACATTGTGTAATATCTGTGATGTATTTCTTTTTTTTTTTTATGATAAAAACAATAAAATTTTATATTGGAAAAAAAAAAAAATTCAGATGCTTGGCATATGACAGTTGCAGTGTCCCAGGTTCATGTGACCCTCTTTTGTGACCTTCTGACAAGCAAAGTCAATGGGGAAGCCAGATTCACTTAACAACTGTGTTGCTAACTTAACAACTGCAGTGATTCACTTAACAACTGTGGCAAGAAAGGTTGTAAAATGGGCCCAAATTCACTTAACAACTGTCTCACTTAGCAACAGAGATGTTGAGCTCAATTGTAGTCATAAGTCGAGGACTAACTGTACAGGGAATGCTCAGCAAATAGTGCAATACTGAGCAGGGCATAATGCAAAAATGTGTGATGTCCCTTTGGCTGTTTAATGTAAAAAGAAAGCTAGTGGTAATGTTAGAGATGTCCTAGTTGGGTTATGAACATAAGTATACGTGTAGGTACATGGGTGAAACTATATTGTTGGCTGAGTAGCCGAAAGATTTGCAGCAACTGTTAGACAGATTGTATGATGCAACCGGGAATGTGGAACTGAAGCCTAATGTATCAAAGGTGAAGGTGATAGTTTTGCAGGGAAATGGAACAAGAATTGTCAGCAGAGGAACTTTTTCAGAGGAAGGAGAAATTTTGAGCCATTTTAAAGGCAGAATTCCCCCTTAGTGGTAATGGAACCACAGTGCATTGTCTCTGAACACTTTGTCACTAAAGAAATGACACCACCCTCTGTCCATGTGGATTTTCTCCAAAATTCACATCTGTTCTGGACAAATTTTGAAAACCTATTCTCTTTCATCAAACTAAATGAAGACTGGTATGTGCAAGAGGAATTGTCCCTTTGGACTAGAATAAGTACACAACTTAACAATTCCTCAAATATATCAGTTCCCAAGTTAGGAACCTATAAAAACATCAGCTATGTTGTTACCAGGAAGAACCACAACAGGAAAATCGCTAGAACTAAAGTTAATTTTACAGGAATCAGAATAGGTGCAAATAAATAAGTCAGCTTTACAAAGCAAGCATTTTCTTTTCTTTTGACAAAAGGCATGTGCAAATAAACATCTACTTAGTACTTTAAAATTGTGCTTATTAACAATTTGGAAAATTGTCTCTGTCAATCTTCCCATCCCCACCCCACCCCACCCCATCGCTGTTCAGCATCATTGCCCCCCAGGTAATTTGTGTAAAAGAAAAGAAAATTGTAAGAACATTACTCATTTTTTTTAAAAAAAAACAACTATTCCTTTTAGATTGCTAAATTATAGTAATCATTTTTAAATTGGCACAGTAGGTTCATGAATTAACTTCCTAGCTGGCCTCTTTTGTGGTGATGTGTGTCTCTTTGTGGGTATGTTTTCTTTTTCTTTTTGTTTTTGTTTTTTCTTTTTGACAACCCTATAATGATGGGAACACTAGATAGGAAAGTACTTGTTATTTATTTATTTATCGATCACATTTATATGGCCACCCATCTCACAGATGTGACTCTGGGCAGCATACAACAAATGAATAATAATCATATAAAATATAAAATCTTTGATAAAAATGAAAGGACCCTATAAAAAATTAAAACTCACAAACATGGAGAGCAAAGCCTTGATTCAGAAGCAGGCTTGTTTAATAATAATAATAATAATAATAATAATAATAATAATAATAATAATAATAATAATAATAATAAAGTTGGAAGGGACCTTCTTAGTCATCTTTTTAAAAACTGCCTGCTTAAATGGCAGGACTTATCACCTGCAGAAGGCAAGCAAACCGGCCTCTCTCCTACACAATATTTATCTGCATACAATAGAGCTTAGGTCTAAATAAGCATGCATAAGAGGATTGTGTTGTAAATCTCCCTGAATCTATAGCTTCCAGCTTACCAGCTACTACTGATAGACAAAGGAGGTTTACACCAGGACCTTGGGGAAAAGAGGCAGAGGCACAGCCTTTAGCAGAATGCCTCCTTGTTGAACAGAGTGCCATAATGTTTACTATCCAAGTGAATCTCTATCAATGCATCTGTTCTCTGTTTAGTAAGACAAGGTAAGTGCTGTATGCCAGCATAATTCTAGGAAATGCAGTATACAGTACGGTGCATATGGAAGCAGGAAACTGGCTTGAAAAAAGAAAAAATGTTATGAATAACAATAGCAGTAGCACTTAGACCAGGGGTAGGCAACCTTGGCTCTTTTATGACTCGTGGACTTCAACTCCCAGAATTCCTGAGCTAGCCATGCTGAGGGGAAAGGGAGAGGTTTCCAAGCTGAGCCATGCTGGCTCAGGAATTCTGGGAGTTGAAATCCACGAGTCATAAAAGAGCCAAGGTTGCCTACCCCTCACTTAGACATATATACTGATCCATAGTGCTTATAGCACTCTCTGAGTGGTTTACAGAGACAGCATATTGCCCCCAATAATCAGAGTCTTCATTTTACTCAGAAAGATGGAAGGCTGAGTCAACCTTAAGCCTTCAAGTCAACCTTGAGCTGATCAGGATCAAACTTCTGGCTTTGGGCAGAGTTAGTCCGCAGTACGGCTTTCTAACCACTGCACCACCACAGCTCAGCTATGAACAACTATCAAGGTCAACCTTTTTCTCTCTCTCTTTTCCTGTGGCAGTTGTTAAGGGAAAACTGCAGTTGTTAAGTGAACATAGTGGTTACTAAGCGAAAGCTGCGGTCATTAAGCAAATTCATATATTCCTATGGCTGGTTTTTTTTTTGCCAGAAACCAGCTTAAAAAACAGAAATCAGCAAAAAAAGATTGTAATTGTAGTCACAGTGCATTGTGGAAGATAAATGTGAGCTGTTTGCCAAGCACCCAAAATGAGGTTATGTGAATGCAAAGAGTTGTGCAGCTGTCAGAACTCAGGAACTGGGTCATAAGTAGCTTTTAAGAATCTGTCATAACTTCAAACAGTCATTAAGCGACCATTAAGCAAGGTACATAAGGCTAGCATCAGTGGAAGGGGAAGAAGCTCGAGACCCATTAGTAGAATGGAAATTAGTAGTCCTTGGGCAGCATATGGTGTTATCAAACAGTACATTCGGGTTGTGTAAGTCACAATGTAATCTCCATTACTTTCCGTATTGTTCCTAGGCAACACTTCTGGGGTTATATAACCCATATCCTTGCTGAAACTAGGGCTTGTTTTCATTTTTTTATTTTGGCCAGAGGCCCTGTGATCACTGTGGCTGTGCATACCAATAAAAGATACTTCACTGCATTTATGTTCAAGCGTTTTGGTTTTACATGGGCATTTTCTCCACATATTTAAAACCAGTCAATGAATACATGCAAGAAAACCCCTCCTCTAATATACAATTAGCATCCCTCCAGATTTCTCTTTCTTGCACTGCTTGCAAAAACCTCCATACAAGCAGTTCTTAAAATCAATAACGATTTGGTCTCCCAGTATATAGTTGGTAGCAACTGGGAAGCATGTTGATCCTTTCACCCAGAATAAAGAGTAAAACTAATCAGAATGTATTATAGCATTTCAAAACATGGGTGTCTGAAAGAGATAGATTAGAATGAGCCTCTCATCCAAAAATGATACTCCTCTGCCTTGTAACCAAGGAGTAAAACACTATCATGTCTCCTGGAGCCTGAGGCTGAGAAATCAAGCTCCCTTGTTGCAAAATGAGATTGGACCACTGAAAATGCATCCCTTGGTTCCACCCAGAAAATAAGGAGAGTGTAAAAGAAATGTAGCTGCATATACTGTACATCCCACCCCCAAAACAACAAAGCCAATGTGGGAAGTCAGCCCCCCAGAGAAGGAAATATTAAAAGGGCAGAAAAATATATTTCCTTAAAGGATCTTAAAGAGGCAGAAAAGCATGCCCAGTTTTCTTAATAGTCCCAAATCTCCCTTCCCCAAGCAGAAACCAGCTCTGTAGAAATGCAGATGTAAACCATTCAGAAAGGTTGAAGCTAGAAGATTAAGAAGACAAAGTCACCTAAAATCTACATACCCCACCCAAACTCTAAGACAGGACATAATAGGATTAACCCACAGATGCCAAAGGGCACACTCAGACTCAGGTCAAAGTTCATGCCACAGGAACAACTCCAAGCAAAAGGCTCCAAAAGGTATAAAAACCCACTCCCTACATGTGCTCTCTCTCTTTTCTTCCAGAGCCATCTTCCTGTCTGGGTGTCCTCTTCAAAAAAACTACAACCTTCTTTCTAAAGCAATCGTCATGTTGTTTATTCCCGGCTTGGACTGAACCACGATGAAGACTTTTCCTTCAACATCAAAAATGGGGTAGATCATGGCTATATCATACAAAACATAGCACTTAAATGACCATTAACTAATATAAAACCTTTGGGTTTCACTGCATCTTTTCTACATCTCTCCATTGTCTAATATATCATTCAATAGAATGTCACTTTATGAAATTGTGTCTTTCGGGGAACAGGCTGCTGGATTTCAGTGAATTGTACATTAAATGTCACTATCGAAGAGAATAGGACAAACCCTGCTGATAAGTTAGTGGAGCCAGCAACTCTTTCTTTCATTTTTTTTTAATTGCTTTCCTTTTATGAAAAGGGGCTTCTGACACTCTTCCAAGTAGTGTATTTGCCACATTAACAGCTTCAGGATGTATAATTTAATGGTAATGTTAATGAGAAGTTATTCAAATCAAATAGAGGTGTCACTACAAAGACAGTTTAAGCAGGCATGGGAGATTAGGAAGCGTTGTTTCCTTTCGTAAATATATTGTAATTAAACAAATGTCAGAAGTTCATTTACATATGCCAGGGATTTGACAACTGCAGAGAGCAGTGCCATTTAGATAATTTCTTGGTGGGGGCAATCTTAAATGTCTTCATTTTATTCGTCTGCAATTAGCTTTTTGTAAAAAAAAAAAAAATAGCTCGTTCTGCTTTGCCTCCCTGCTCCTTCCCCCATTTCTTATTCTAAAATCTTTTGAGCAAACAGTTAGCATTCAGCTTCCCCAGGCAGTTCTACCAATGTCACTGCAAAGCACTGTTCTGCGGGATGAATTCACAATGCAAAGTGATGGCTTGAGAACATTTCAGACCCAGGATCATACCGATAGGCATCCAGACTCCGGCAGCAAGCAAAAATAAAAAATAAAAATGTGTCACATCCTCCCTTTTCTTTCCTGCAGAAATTTAAATTACAGGCTAACATCTTCTACATCCATCGCTTCTCAGGACAAGCTTTATTCCCCGGAGATATATCCATCATGGCTAAACTTGTTAAAAATTCCTCCATTTCCCCTTGAAGCTGGCACTTCACAAGAATTCTGATCAAAAGCCACCCTTGCGTGCCATCCGAAGTCAAGTGAGAAACGATCGTGAGAGCTTTCAAAGGTAGAAGACGCTCTTTCCCTCCGGTTTTCTAACCAAACTACTTAGGAAAGAAATTAAAGCTCTGTTGCTGAGGTTGCAAATATGAAAACTCAGCAGGATTAACAAAGAATCAAATCCAGGGTTCCCAAATAGCTTTCTGCTGGTGGTTTGCCCACTTAAGGACACCTCTCTTCTCTTCCTCTCTCAAGGCTTCAAGGAATGTGAAATCTGATTTGTGCAGCCTTCAAGCTGAAAGGAGAATTATGACTGCATGGCTGCAAATTATTAGCTTCAAAATCAAATCCTTTCTGTCACTAAATAAGATGGTCTCTCTTTGTTTCTGTCTCTGGAAGTCATAAGCTGGATGGGCTTTAAAGGGATTTCCAGAAAGCCAACTCATCTGTTCTTTGAGCTGGCCAATTTGGATTTAATTGGAACCAAAAGGAAACTTGGATTATCTATAGCCATGTGCAACTTCAGCTTTTGCTGACCTTGCCAAACAATCAATGACTGGTGTTGCTCCCCTCTAAACGGCTCAATCAATCATTGCTTTTAATGCTCATTTGCAACTTCCTCCCCTGTGACATGTTGATACATGCAGGAAGTAACCTCCTCCCCACAAAAAAAATTCACACACATGCGTACACACACACTCCATTGAAAGACAATCACTGGCTAGGAGTTTGCATGCCTGGACAATCCATCTATTTCTCTACTCTAATACAAGGCCTTAAAAGCTAGGTAGTTGGGTGATCAAATAGTCAAGTAGCAGAGGAATATCACATACTGTAGAGGGCATCTTTCATGTCTTCAGGGGTTGTCAGAATGAAGTGAAATTCTGAGAAGCAAAACTAGGATTACTTTTGCAGAGGAAGAATGTTTAATTATGTGTTTAAGAATGTTTAAGAATGTGCAGCTGAAAGGACAATAGGCATTAAATGACTGAATTAAGTGATAAGACTTGCCTGAACTCAATTACCCAAAACTCCTTACAGGGTAATTTAAATAAGCAGTGTTAAATCCATCATGCACTGCTATACATCTTGCAACATCAATGCTAATGAAACAAGAATTGCCACTGTCCAACCTTGAAGGCGGTCCTTCTTCATACGCATGTTCAGCTGGTGCACTTTTAAGAAACTCAGCCATAATGCTACCACATGATACAAATTGCACAACAGCCCATTATACGTTTACTATAGGATAGTGATGGCAAACCTTTTGGGCTCAGCTTGTTAAAAAGTCAGAAAATGCCTAATTTTACTGCTGGTATGTCACTGTCCTCCCTCCACCCCAAACAAAGGACAAACAATTTTTTGCATTTTCATTTATTTAAAAAATGCAGTCCAGTCATGTGTGATACTATCTATTATATAAAGAAATGTTATATAATTACAAAAATGAAGTGCGAGTAAAACAAACTCATTTCCGGAAAGTCCAGAGCCCAACGTATTCTCATGGGACCTCTGTAGGCTCCAAGAATTCTGCAATAACAGGGCACATTTTTTGATAATAGTTGTTGGGTATTAGTGAATACTGGTGTGTCATCCAAAATGGTATGGCCTGTCACCTTTTACGTGCATGTCATAGGATCACTATCACTGCTGTAGATTGTTTTAATTCATCTAATGAGTCTTGTATACCACCACATATAGGTGGAATATATCCTCTCTATTTATAAGGAGTAATAAAGTGCACTTTCACTTTTCACTCGATAGCCTTGAGGTCAAATGGAGTGAAGATTGGGCACTGGCTTTAATCCTGACTCCTTCTCTTGGTATCTATATATTGAGGAAACACCTGTAACAAGGTCTGGCTTAACATGCATGATTTCAGTCCAAATAGAGAATCTAGGACAGTGATGGCGAACCTTTTAGAGACCGAGTGCCCAAACCACAACCCAAAACTAAGTTATTTATCGCAAAGTGCCAGGGCCACATCAGCATTGTGGTGCCCTCAGGGGGGCATGGGGATGTGGCCCACTGGGTGGGCAGGGCTCCAGTTGCCACGGCAGACTGGGTGGGTGTGGCTGGGGTGGGCATGGCCACCTCGATGTTGCTCATGGGGGGGACACCTGTGGGGGCCGGGCAGGGTTAGGGGAGATCCAGGGGGTCTCTGGCGGGTGGAGGGGTGGTCAGGAGGCCCAGCATAAATGGGGGAGGCACACAATCCTAGCTGGGACTGGGGGGCCATGGTGCTGATGGGGATCCGGCTTTCCCTGCTCGGGGTGGCCTTTGCTTGCTGGCTGTGGGCGTGCTCTACCTCTACTGGAGCTTGCTAGCTGGCCGCTTCGCCTCCTTTGTGCTGGGTTGGGCAGCCGCTCTGGGCGGCGGTGGCCTAATGGACCTGCGCAAGCTGCTGGCAGCAGCACCAGCGTGCGTGCCCACAGAGAGGGCTCTGAGTGCCGCCTCTGGCACGCGTGCCATAGGTTCGCTACCACTGATCTAGGAATTCCCCAATTTCACAGTTCCATTGACCACACACACACACGTACACATAGACCCCCCTACACACACAAAACACATACTGCAGTCATGTGATTACATTTTCTAGAATTTGGCAACTGCCAACTGGCTCATCCTTAGGCCATTTCCAGTGTCTTGTGGTCACAGTTTTCAATCATTTTGCTAATTTCTGACATTTACTTTTGGTTTCTGGCAAAAAAAACCCACCTGATTGGATAAAATGGATTCACTTAACGGCCGACTAGAAGACCTCCAAGATTCCTTCCAACTCTGTTATTCTGTTACCTCTGAGGACCATTCCAACCTTATGATCAGTGGTGGAATTCAAATATGTGAACAACCAGTTCTCTGAGTGGATACCACTTCCGGAAGTCCATTCTGGGCCTGGGCAACAAAAAAATAGCTACCGGTTCTGCCGAACTGGTGCAAACAGGCTGAACCCCACCTCTGCTTATGATCCTATCATTCTACAAAGTTTGGGAGACCTGGTTTTGTGTATCTATGGCTAGGTAAATTCTGTTTATACTATTCTTCATCAGAAGTAAATGCTTCTTTTATTATTCAAAGCCACTGTTCAACGGTAGAGTTACAGAAAAAGCTTTGGACCCTAAACATTACCAGTTTTAATCATATTTCAATAAAGTTATTTACGGTAAGTAATAAACTGAAGTTTTATCTTGGGTTCTGGATACCTTCCCATAGTTTCTAAAATTATAGCATTACTTGCCATGCTTTTCATGTATATCCAACAGGTTACAGGAAAATCAAAGATATATTTTTTAAGAAAAAAGATTTTTCATTCATCAGAGTCAAAGGAGATGAAATTAAATCAATGTTACTGACTGCTGTGTGAAATGCATAGCAGGGGAAAGAAGATCAGCATCCTAGAACTTTTAAAATAAATCTTGCCCTGGTCGGATTATCAGCAAATAGTTAATTATTAGCAAATAGAGCGGAAAAGCAAGCTAAGGAATTTTTTACTTCCTTCCCTGAGATTTCTCTTACTGTTTCATCTGTTTAAGAAAACTGAATAATCTTTATGGAAGAAAAGGAAAAAAAAGGAAAGGAAATCCCAGTGTCATGGTTCCGACAGATGAAACTCTTCAAAGAACTTTGAGGTGTTGTTTACCTTAAAGAATCTTTATTAGAGAAGCATAGCATCGGCACTAATATAATCAAAGCCAAAAACTAGATTCCCCTCCCCTGAGCACATAGTATCAAAGCACAATTCCCTCCTCCAATTAACAATCATAAATCACATTCTCCAATTAGTTTGAAATGCAGGCTTTCCCTCCAGTTCTCCAGCCCGCCAATTTTTATCATCTCTTATTTCAATAACCTTGGTTCACACACTAGGTCCAGTAGTGTTATGTCTAGCTAAACTCTCATGCACATTCCTCCCCCCAACATCATCTAACTCTAACTATAAAAGTAAAACATAAGAAGAAAATGGTTGCATCTCCAACTGTTGTCAAAGCAAAAACATCCATGTTAGCAGTGTTGACACCCAGAACATAGAAATGACTCCACCATCATAAAACACTGGATAATTCTTTCTAATAGAAAGCCTGGTGTCAAATAGCAGTTTAGAAGTGAAATGTAGTCCTCTTTACATACAGGTAGTCCTCGACTTTCAACAGTTCATTTAGTGACCTTTCAAAGTTACAATTACCGTTTTTCACACTTATGACCATTGAAGCATCCCCTTGGTCATATGATCCAAATTTGGATGCAACCAGTTCATATTTATGATGGTTGCAGTGTCCTGGGGTCATATGATCATCTTTTGTGATCATCTGACAAGCAAAGTCAATGAGGAATCCAGATTCATTTAACAACTATATTACTAACTCACTTAATAACTGTCTTGCTTAGCAACAAAAATTGGGGCTCAATTGTAGTCGTACATTGAGGACTACCTGTACTCAAGTGACTGCCTAGATAGGTAGAAATATAAAGTGTAAATGAAGAGAAAATAAAAATGTTTGTCCCATAGAATAGCTTGATGGAACCTCTGAATGTTCAAATATACAGAAATGTGGTTGTGGGTTAATGGGAGAAACTGGAATAAATATTCTGAAGTGGCCAATCAAGGGAATCTGGGCATATTTTTATTTGATTTTACTTGCTGTTACTTTTATTTGTATTATCGATTATATGCAGCTATGATTGCTCTTTTTATAGCCTCTTGACTTGCTTTTTGTTTTTGTGCATTTCTACAAATTATGTTATTAATTACCTTTGTAAACCACTTTAGGAAAGTAATCTGTCTTGTCAGGAGTTTGAAAAATCTATTAATTAAGAATAAATTTCATTAGATGATAGAATGAATAATGAATTACACCAGAGATCAGCAACTTTTCAAGCAATGGTGAACATCATACAACTTGGTGCAACCAAGCGTGGGGGGGGGGTTGGTTTATTTTTTTTAAAAAAGGCCTGTTTAAACTAGTTAAAATCTTGTGAGATTTAATAACCGAAGAGCCTATGAACCTTGATCCAAGAATATATTGACATTCTCATGTGGTTCTGGCCAATTTTTTTTAAAAAAATGTTTTAATTCTTATTTAATTTTGAATGCTCAGGGTAAGGATTAAGGAATCCCGTAGGCTTTGAGGCACTCTGGGCCTGTCCAGGCCTACCCAGCCTGATTAAGATTTTATTGCTTTTGTTGTAAACTCACTGTTTCCCCATAAAGTTTCTCCATAGCAACCTGTGACCCCATGGCTGCAAAAGAACTTTGAGCCCCTTCCTTTTGATCAAACAGTAGCATCCAAATCAAGCGACCCAGCTAATAAATATCAGTGGTGCAGTCTCTCCATCATTTTGAGGTAAAGAGTAAATAGAAAATTCAATGTACTCCTAAAATTGGCTTT
>NW_015387992.1:310886-313627 GCF_001527695.2 Protobothrops mucrosquamatus | reverse complement strand
CGGTTTTGCCATGACGCATCCAGCCAGCAGGCTGGCAGTTTGACACCCCTGCTCTAAGACCAAGCCAAATCCAAAAATGCTAAGAAATTCCTAGAAGCTGGGCCGTCAGATAAATCAGCCATTAATAGACCCATATAAGCCTTTTTTACACACTGTTCAAAAGAGACAATTAAAAGGCTATGAAACAAAAAGACCAGAAGCCAACCTCTCCAGCAGCCAACATTCAGATAAGCAGGGATTAATACGGGTCAAATAATATATGCTCTAATCAAGGAACTACCAAGGAGAAAAGCACACCCCCACCAAAACACGCAGGGCAAGCAGCTGTATATAATAAACAAGGAATAAAACCTTCATTAATTTGCACTGCTGATGTTATTCCTGGTTGGATAATGAAATGTCTGCAAACGAACAACCAAGCTTATATAACACAAAGAACTCTATAGTTCAGTCCTGAGCTATCTATAACGGGTAGTCCTCAACTTACCAGAGTTCGTTTAGTGGTTGTTGGAAGTTACAACAGTACAAAAATAGTGTCTTATGACCATTTTTCACACTTGAAAAATGCAGCACAGCATCTCCATGGTCACATGATTTACATTTGGATGTTTGACAACTGACTCATATTTATGACGGTTGCAGTGTTCAGAAGTCATGTGATCTCCTTTTGCAACCTTCCAACAAGCAATGTCAATAGAGAAACCAGACTCATTTAACAACCGTGTTACTAATTTAACAACTGCAATGATTCACTTACAAATGTGGCAAGAAAAGTCGTAAAATGGGGCAAAACTCACTTAACAAATTTTTCACTTAACAACATAAATTTTAGAGTCAGTTGTGGTTGTCAGTTGAAGACTACCTGTATTCTCTTCTTTTGAAAACAATGAGTATTATTTTGATTTTGAAACAAAATTCACCAAATATATTTTGCTTCACATCTGAAATGCTCAAAGTTGTCCAAGTCAAAACATTTTGCAAATCCTTATCTACAAACCCCACATCATGATCTGCAATTTATCAACAATCTGCAATGCATTGCTAATACTTTGGGTTATAAGAGGTTTAACAAGTATCAGGGAAGGTTTTAGATTTATGTTTTCATTTCATCTGAAAAGAATCAAAGCAATTCTCATAGCGTGACGTTGATTTCACCTTTAATTGTATTTTCTGTTCCCTGCATAATCTTATTCTCCTTGTTTTACTACCTTCAATAACAGAAATCAGTAAGAGGAATACATTTAACAAATAAAATCTGCTATTGCGGGTCTCCTGTGCTGATTTCACATATTTTTTTTATTAAATCTGCTGGGAATTTTTCAAAAAGGCATTTAGCACTCTGTCAAATCATCAGTAGTTTAAAAAGAAACAGGCAATTTTAATTAAAGTGACTGAATAAATTATTTTTAAACTTTAATCCGAGCAGATGAATTCTATGTTTTTGTTTTACCATGCTTATCAATGTTTAAATATTTAAACTCTTTAAACATTTTTAGCAGATTTAGCAGGTTTTAGCAGAAGGAAATATCTCCAAATAAATGAAGGCAAAACATTGCATTTATTGTTAACTTTTATCATTTAATGTTCTATTTTTTTTTAACATTCTAACTGTTTTATATTGCTATTTTTATAAAGTTGTAAATCATCCAGAATCATTCAACAGTGAGATGGAAAACATAAAAAATAATAAATAAAATAATCTGCAGATTGTAATTACACCTGTCATATTCTTCTGATATATTTTAATGAAGAAGGGACATTTGTCATTTTATAGATTATCATTCAGAAATACTTAGGAATTGGATAGGAAATATTTTCAACAAAATTCCTTAAGGAGAAGATTTGAGGCAAAATCTATGTAATTATAGAGCAACCTCAATAATTTCAAGATGTGTAAACTTCAACTCCCAGAATTTCTCAACCAGCTGGCTAGGAATTCTGGGATTTAAAGTCCACACATCTTAAAGCTGATGAGGTTGAAATACACTGCTCTAGAGTAAATAGGTCTCTGAGTCTAATGCAAAAATGCCTACAATCAATTCAGTACCTAAGAGCAATTGATGTAATGGTTCGGTAGTTACACAGCTTGCTTTTAGCATGTGGTGTAAGCTTTAAAAATGTACTGGCATGGGCTTTTAAACAATATAAAACCCAATATTTTAAACCCCCAAAATACATTAATGCACAAACTTGTCCACTTCAAGACACAAACTGAGCAATGTGATATATGCAGTACAATGCATGAGACATGTACAGATCTGTACATTGGAGAAAAGAAACAACCACTTCACAAATGCATGGCACAACATAGCAGAAGAAACTCATCAGGACAAGATTCAGTTGTCCATCTATGTTTGAAAGACAAAGGTCACTCTTTTGAAGATAGCGAAGTCCACATTTTGACAGAGAGGAGCTCTGGTTTTAAAGAGAGGTCAAAGAGGCCATCTTCATTAAGATTGAACAGCCCTCTCTCAGCAGAGGGGGAGGAATACAATACCACCAATCTCCTGTTTACAACACAGGCCTTTCAGCAGCTCCAAGAGGGTTCCACATCCATTTGCAGTATTTAGGTGACCCTGAGGTCACAGATGAACCTCCAAGTGGTCTCAATGACTCTCAGAAAGAGTGCTAACAACCAAATGACTGCAAAGAATATAAATTCTTCCATCCTGCACCATTCAGACAATACTAAAGATGCGTCTTGGATAGAACAGAAACGTCATCAAGCAAAAAATAAAAAA
>NW_015387992.1:305902-310451 GCF_001527695.2 Protobothrops mucrosquamatus | reverse complement strand
GGGTTCCACATCCATTTGCAGTATTTAGGTGACCCTGAGGTCACAGATGAACCTCCAAGTGGTCTCAATGACTCTCAGAAAGAGTGCTAACAACCAAATGACTGCAAAGAATATAAATTCTTCCATCCTGCACCATTCAGACAATACTAAAGATGCGTCTTGGATAGAACAGAAACGTCATCAAGCAAAAAATAAAAAAGTCCAGTTACCTTTTGAAAAAGCACCTTTAGGACAACCATGACCTGGATGACTGAAAAATCTCCATAGACATAAAACCCAATAAACAGTATCATTTACAGTTATTGTGATATGCAGCTATGCTTTTCTCTCTTTCTTCAAAAATCCTGCATCTGCTGCAGCTTGCCATGTCTCCCTTTATGATATGCACATTTTTAAAAAAAAGCTTTTCATACTCTGCTTTGGCTTGGAGGATTAACCCTACTTACAGATCATTTTAACCGATCTTCACATTGCTCTCATGACACTAGGAATCTTGGACATGCAAAATCCAGACAAATTTTTGGTTTAAATTTTTGCATCATCTGCTGCCAAAATTTCTAGAGAAAGGGCTGAGAGCTTTCTCAAGTAAAACAAGTTGAACTCACCAATGATACTGTGACCATAGCAATAAATCCCAAATAATGCCTTTCCCGGGTGCCTGTTTTCTGTGGATCAGGACTGACAATCCACAGAGTAATTGTCCAAAAGTCATTGACAATATGACTCCCACCTCCAGGCATCTAACCTGGATGCTGCAAAATTCAAGCAGTCAAAATGCTCAAAACACACTGAAATTGTCAAGCTAGCTGTCTGGATGATTTTGTCAGCACTAGAGGATAAGTTCAATAATGCCAGAATTTAATTCTTTTTTTTTTTACAGTGCAAAATGGTACATTTGTTTTATAGGTACTCCTTGACTTATGACTGGTTGCTTAATGACCATTTGAAGTTATGATGGACCTCCACAGGGTTTCTTATGATCTGGATTCAAAGTTCTGACAGCTGCCTTCCCCTGTACGGTCACATGATAGCATGTGGCTATTTGCACATTTCATCATCATGTTTTTGCCAGAAACCAGCATTTATTTCCCATTTCCTGTTTCTCAAAAAAACGCCCATTGCAGACAATGGATTTGCTCAATTATCACCACATTTGCTTATCAACCTTGGTGATTCACTTAACAACTGCTGCAATAAAATTGTTCACAGTCACAGTTAACAACTGGCCCAATGTATCCTCGTAATTACAGGCTCAATTACAAGTCAACGACTATCTGTAATGTGAAATTGAATATTTTTTAGCAGTCAGTTGATCTCAGTTAAATTCTAGCTGCATTTAAAAAAAAACTTAGGTGATGGGGAAAACACCAATTGAATCAAATCTGGTAAGATCTGAATGGATTCATACTGCAAAGGGATGCAAAGTGCTTCCCTTTCACAATCTGTGTGCGTATGTGAAGAAATGTCTCCCTATGCCAAGTGAAAACAATATTTTCTGAGGTGATTTTATTTAACCCCAGCAAAGGCAAAAAGAAACTCCTTTGCTTCCAGCCAGACCCTAAACCTAATGTACAAGGGATTGAGCCGTGTCTGGGTGCGTATGCATGTGATGCTTAAGTAATAGGGGAGAAATAGGGGAGACATGATAGCAGTGTTCCAGTATCTGAAGGGCTGCCACAAGGCAGAGGGGGTCAGGTTGTTCACCAGAGCACCAGAGGGAAGGACGAGAAACAATGGTTGGAAACTGACCAAAAAGAGAAGCAACCTGGAATTAAGGAGAAACTTCCTGACAGTGAGGACAATCAACCAGTGGAACAGCTTGCCACCAGAAATCGTGGGGGCTCCATCACTGGAGATTTTTAAGAAGAGGCTGGACAGTCACTTATCTGAGATGGTATAGGATCTCCTGCTTGAGCAGTGGGCTGGAGTAGAAGACCTCCAAAGTCCCTTCCAGCTCTATTCTATTCTATTCTATTCTATTCTATTCTATTCTATTCTATTTTATTCTATTCTATTCTATTCTAATTGTAATTAATAATTTTTTTGTCGATTTACGGACCCTCTTTGTGTGCTCAGTGTTCCTTTGAGCATTTTGTTACTCCAGAAGATCCCAAAGTTCAGCTCTGTAATACACAATGGAGAAAATAGGTTCATTCACCTACTGCTGTTATAACTTAAGGCATCAGCCTCTACCAGCAGGAGATAACTTCAGCGTGAAAGAGAAAAGAAGGAGGTCATCCTTGGGGCAGAAGCAAAAGTGCTGGGCATTCTGTTGTGCTAGAAAGTTTATCAGGCAAGCCGGGTCTGATTCAAAAGAAAAGATGGGCTTTGAACATTTTTTTAAAGACATAATTGCAGTCTATGTTCTTGGCCAGCATTCATTCCTTTTTTCTTCACTTGTTCTCACCTCTAAGATTTCAAATGAATAAAAGCTTTAGTCTTCAAGCATCTCACATCAGCAAATAAGGTCTTTCTTCTAATGAAACATTTAAAAAAAATACAGACTTCTTGCTCGGCACTATGAAAATGCAGGGAGAATATTTCCTGTTTTTAATGGAAATAGAATAGAATAGAATAGAATAGAATAGAATAGAATAGAATAGAATAACAGAGTTTGAAGCGACCTTGGAGGTCATCTAGTCCAACCCCCTGCCCAAGCAGGAAACCCTATACCACTTCAGACAAATGGTTGTCCAATCCCTTCTTTAAAAACCCCCAATGTTGCAGCACCCACAATTTATGGAGGCAAGTTGTTCCATTGATTAATTGTTCTAACTGTCAGGAAATTTCTCCTTAGTTCTAGGTTGCTTCTCTCCTTCATCAGTTTCCATCCGTTGTTTCTTGTCCTGTCTTCAGGTGCTATTCTTTTTTTTTAATTTCACTTTAAGAATCAGTAACAAACAGGTGCTTGTGATATTGAAGCCAACATCCAAACCACAGTGACATTCATCTCTAATATAACTTCCCTTTTGCCTGTTTTAATCTTGCAAACACCACATTTGGGCAAGATACATATTAAACAAAGATAACCTTGAGGAAGGAATGCAAGACTAGCTAAATAAACATCAATTTAGCCCTAAAAGACAGAAGGGAGTAAGAAAATAAGAGGAGGGGGGGCAAGGGGGAGGGGAGCGGACAGGGAGGGGGAGGGAGGGGAGGGGGGGAAAGAAGGAAAGAAAGAAAGAAAGAAAGAGAGAGAGAGAGAGAGAAAGAAAGAAAGAAAGAAAGAAAGAAAGAAAGAAAGAAAGAAAGAAAGAAAGAAAGAAAGAAAGAAAGAAAGAAAGAAAGAAAGAAAGAANACTCACTGTTTCCCCATAAAGTTTCTCCATAGCAACCTGTGACCCCATGGCTGCAAAAGAACTTTGAGCCCCTTCCTTTTGATCAAACAGTAGCATCCAAATCAAGCGACCCAGCTAATAAATATCAGTGGTGCAGTCTCTCCATCATTTTGAGGTAAAGAGTAAATAGAAAATTCAATGTACTCCTAAAATTGGCTTTATATGTTTTGTTTTAAGACAGTGTTTCTCAACTTTGGCTGCTTGAAGATGTGTGGTCTTCAACTCCCAACTCCTGTGGAATTCTGAGAGTTGGAAGCCCACAGATCTTCAAGCAGCCCAGGTTCAGAAACACTGTTTTAAGACATTTATGAAAACTAGGAAACAAAATGGAAAAGCTTGGACCACATCCAGGGAGCAAAGAGGCCACAAGTCTATTTGGAAACCACTGCCAATATTTTTTTCCACAGATGCCTATCGCATTATGCACCTGCAAAACAAAAACCCAGCACTGCACATATAACCTATCATCTCTTCCCAACCACTCCAACTTTTCATAGCAAATGTGGGTGTTTCATTGTTTTGCTTTTGCCATTAAGGTGGCAGGTCTGCAGCTATGGACATTTTCCTTCTTTTATCTGAGCATTTGCTTATGTGTTTTTTACTTGTCAACACAAATGCTGCCTCATTGCCCTAGTCCTGTCTAAACTTAGGTTAGCTAGTACATAGCTGGACCCTTCTTAGGGCTTGGACTAGGAAAAAAGTGGAAAATGAAAGAAGCAAGCCACAAACCAATCACGGTCCTTGGAAAGGCTGGTACACAGCCAAGAACAAAACAGTGTATAAGGATTGTAACAGCCCCTGTATAGGACAGGCAGGCAGAAGACTAGCCGAGTGTATTCATAACACGTAGCAGTCAGAAGACACAATGAAAACTTAATCTCACAACACATGGACCAACGCAACCATCATTTCAACTTGTGAGCATCTAAGACAGTGGTGTCAAACTCCAACATCACATGATGTGTCACGACGTATCGTGACTTTTTTCCCATTGCCGGCAATGGGGTGGGCGCGGTTTTGCCATGACGCATCCAGCCAGCAGGCTGGCAGTTTGACACCCCTGCTCTAAGACCAAGCCAAATCCAAAAATGCTAAGAAATTCCTAGAAGCTGGGCCGTCAGATAAATCAGCCATTAATAGACCCATATAAGCCTTTTTTACACACTGTTCAAAAGAGACAATTAAAAGGCTATGAAACAAAAAGACCAGAA
>NW_015387992.1:295301-301744 GCF_001527695.2 Protobothrops mucrosquamatus | reverse complement strand
CCTGGGGGTCGCCAGCCTACATTGCTTGGCCGACGGCACCCTGAGGAGGCCCGCTCTGTGGGAGCGTACCGGTCTATGGGAGGGAATCTGTGGCAGAAGGCGGTCTCGGAGGTAGCCAGGTCCGATGCCATGGAGCGCTTTAAAGGTGGTAACTAACACCTTAAAGCGCACCCGGAAGACCACTGGTAACCAGTGCAGCAAAGGCAAAAAGAAACTCCTTTGCTTCCAGCCAGACCCTAAACCTAATGTACAAGGGATTGAGCCGTGTCTGGGTGCGTATGCATGTGATGCTTAAGTAATAGGGGAGAAATAGGGGAGACATGATAGCAGTGTTCCAGTATCTGAAGGGCTGCCACAAGGCAGAGGGGGTCAGGTTGTTCACCAGAGCACCAGAGGGAAGGACGAGAAACAATGGTTGGAAACTGACCAAAAAGAGAAGCAACCTGGAATTAAGGAGAAACTTCCTGACAGTGAGGACAATCAACCAGTGGAACAGCTTGCCACCAGAAATCATGGGGGCTCCATCACTGGAGATTTTAAGAAGAGACTCGACAGTCACTTATCTGAGATGGTATAGGATCTCCTGCTTGAGCAGTGGGCTGGAGTAGAAGACCTCCAAAGTCCCTTCCAGCTCTATTCTATTCTATTCTATTCTATTTTATTCTATTCTATTCTAATTGTAATTAATAATTTTTTTGTCGATTTACGGACCCTCTTTGTGTGCTCAGTGTTCCTTTGAGCATTTTGTTACTCCAGAAGATCCCAAAGTTCAGCTCTGTAATACACAATGGAGAAAATAGGTTCATTCACCTACTGCTGTTATAACTTAAGGCATCAGCCTCTACCAGCAGGAGATAACTTCAGCGTGAAAGAGAAAAGAAGGAGGTCATCCTTGGGGCAGAAGCAAAAGTGCTGGGCATTCTGTTGTGCTAGAAAGTTTATCAGGCAAGCCGTGTCTGATTCAAAAGAAAAGATGGGCTTTGAACATTTTTTTAAAGACATAATTGCAGTCTATGTTCTTGGCCAGCATTCATTCCTTTTTTCTTCACTTGTTCTCACCTCTAAGATTTCAAATGAATAAAAGCTTTAGTCTTCAAGCATCTCACATCAGCAAATAAGGTCTTTCTTCTAATGAAACATTTAAAAAAAATACAGACTTCTTGCTCGGCACTATGAAAATGCAGGGAGAATATTTCCTGTTTTTAATGGAAATAGAATAGAATAGAATAGAATAGAATAGAATAGAATAGAATAGAATAGAATAACAGAGTCTGAAGAGACCTTGGAGATCATCTAGTCCAACCCTCTGCCCAAGCAGGAAACCCTATACCACTTCAGACAAATGGTTGACCAATCCCTTCTTAAAAACCCCCAATGTTGCAGCACCCACAATTTATGGAGGCAAGTTGTTCCATTGATTAATTGTTCTGTCAGGAAATTTCTCCTTAGTTCTAGGTTGCTTCTCTCCTTCATCAGTTTCCATCCGTTTTTTCTTGTCCTGTCTTCAGGTGCTATTCTTTTTTTTTAATTTCACTTTAAGAATCAGTAACAAACAGGTGCTTGTGATATTGAAGCCAACATCCAAACCACAGTGACATTCATCTCTAATATAACTTCCCTCTTGCCTGTTTTAATCCTGCAAACACCACATTTGGGCAAGATACATATTAAACAAAGATAACCTTGAGGAAGGAATGCAAGACTAGCTAAATAAACATCAATTTAGCCCTAAAAGACAGAAGGGAGTAAGAAAATAAGAGGAGGGGGGGCAAGGGGGAGGGGAGCGGACAGGGAGGGGGAGGGAGGGGAGGGGGGAAAGAAGGAAAGAAAGAAAGAAAGAAAGAAAGAGAGAGAGAGAGAGAGAGAGAGAGAGAGAAAGAAAGAAAGAAAGAAAGAAAGAAAGAAAGAAAGAAAGAAAGAAAGAAAGAAAGAAAGAAAGAAAGAAAGAAAGAAAGAAAGAAAGAANTTCAGCTAAATAATAATTTAGCCTAAATATTTGAGGAAGTCTCACACCCTAAAAAAGAGAACATTGTGAATCCTCTTTTCAGGATCCAATATATAGAATCAGAAAAATCAAGATAAGAAAATCTTTTTGGGTTAAGAAATAGAGGTGAAAGTATTTCAAAATTAAACAGTCATATATTTGGACTTCCAAGGGGTAGAACTTTAAAAGGTAAAAATAAAATAGATATATCATCCAAAACAAAACAGCAGCAGCAGCAGCAGCTTCAGTATATTGAAGGGAGACATTTTTTAAAAAGTAGAAAATTCTTTCTCTTTGGGAAGCAAAAAGATAAAGCAAAAAAAAAAGAGATAAAAAATAGAAACTGAAAGTAAACAAGGGAAGTGAAATAAAGGATAACTCCTAGTATCCACATACCCATTTTTTTCTCCCTTATGCTTTATCTTTCTGCTCTCCTTATTTTCTTCACTAAAAGTTCTCTTCTAGGACAGAAACTTGAACCATGTTGTATTGTTTTCAGGAGCTACAACTTTTTTCAGAACTATCTATTTTCTGGCTGGCTAAAACTCTTGCTGGGAAACTTCAGAAGACCAAGATCAATCTTGACTTGAAGGAAGTCAAGATTTGATCAAGAATGGCTAGAGTAACATAATAATATGAACCAACAACAAACAAGAGCCACTAAGTTTCTAATCTAGAAAAAAAATCTGGACAGCAATAGACAGCAGGAAAGAGATGAAAAAACCCCTAACTCTCTATTGTCATTATATCTGACGCATGAACTCAATCTATATGATTAATTTGAAGTTCACTGTATGCTACTGTCAGAATAGGAAAAGGACAGGAAGTCTCCAGACAAAATTCTTAACCTTCATGTCATTTTTCATGTCCCAGCCAGGGAATCTTACTCTGTCACTTATAGAAATGCAGAAAACTGAACTCAGTAAGTATGTCAAGATAACCGCTGGATTGGATAGTTTTGATTCCTCATATTACACTAGCCCTTGGACCAACCTAGGACCCAGTAGGATGATTCCCAACTTGATTTTTTTTTCCAATTACCTTATTCCAGAATCAGCCCCAAGCTGCATAGACATCAAAATTATACTGCATGCATCATAATGAAAATGATACAACAAAGTAATTTGTCATGGGATTTGATAGAAGTGCATAAGTCATATCATTATGTCAAGATTTCAAGATACAAATCAATTCATCCCTTCATCACCTGCTCACCCTGCAGATATCCATGGAGACAGATTACTGTATTTGATTTATCTTCAGATAAATCTTTCGCCTTTTATCCAAAAGGTGCTTTTTCAAGAGGCAACTGGATGTTCTTGTTTTTCTTTGAAGACATTTTGCTTCTCATCCAAGAAGCTTCTCCAGAGCTAAAGTAGCTTCTTGGATAAGATGTGAAATGTCTTCAAAGAAAAACAAGAAAATCCAGTTGCCTCGTGAAAAGCACCCTTGGGACAACCATGACCCGGATGCCTGAGAATCTCCATAGACACTTTTACCTTTTGCTAGCGATTTTCATGGAAAAGAACATCTGTAAGAAAGCTCTGAAGACATGGCTCTGCTGCTATGCCTGAGGGACTGGCAATGATGGGGATCTTTTAAAGTGGCCTTGTTGAGCTGATATAGGGTGGATTCTCCCATTGTTCATGATTTTCTGTTTTTTAAAAAAAAATGATTATGGATAGTTTTGTGGGAAGTCAGAGCCCCAGAGAAGGAAATATTAAAAGGACAGAAATATATATTTCCTCAAAAGTATTTTAAAAGCAGAAACCAACTTTGGCTCTAAATCTCTCTGCCCCAAGCAAGACCTAGCCCCATACAAATGCAGATGTAAAACCATCAGAAAGTTGAAGCCAGAGCAATCAAGAAGACAAAGAGAAAATCTGCATGCCCCACCCAAACTCTCAAAGTTCATGCCACAGGAACAGGAAACTATTCCAAACAGGGATAGAGGGGGTATAAAAACCTTCTACCCATGTGCTCAGTCTCCTTTTCTTCTTCTCTGCTCCTTCTTGCAAGGACCATCTTTCTTCTGCAATAAACTGTAACCTTCTTCCCAAAGCAGTCACCATGTTTGCTTATTTATTCCCGGCTTGGATGAACCAGGATGAAGACTTACTTCTATCAGTTTGTATATGTTTTTTAAAATATTTTTTATTGAAAAGAGGCCACACTTGGAATACTCCAGTTCTGATCACCATAATAATAAAAAAGATGTTGAGACTCTAGAACAGACATGTCAAACTCACGACGCCACGTGGCATCGCGCAACATATCGGAGCTTTTTTGCCATGGCCAGCAATGGGGTGGCCATGGTTTCCCGATGACGCTTCTGGCCCACAGGCCAGCAGCTTGACACCTCTGCCCTAGAAAGACTGCAGAGAAGAGCAACAAATATGCCTGAACAGGTGGTTGGACTAGATGACCTCCAAGGTCCCTTCCAACTTACTATTGTTATTGTTGTTGTTATTATTGTTATTATTATCTGGAGATGATGAATGGTTAAGGGAATTAGGTATGTCTAGCCTAAAGAAGAAAAGGATTGGGGATGATATGATAGCTGTCTTCCAGTACTTGAGGAGCTGTTGCAGAGAAGAAGGGGTTGACTTATTTTTCAAAGCACCTGAGGACAGAACAAAGAAGCAATGGATGGAAGCTCATTAAAGAGAGATCCAACGTGGAATTAAGGAGAAATTTCCTGACAGCAAGAACAATTAATGGAACAACTTGCCTCCCAGAGTTGTGGATGCTTCATAGCTGGAGGTTTTCAAGAAAAGATTGGACAACTATTTATCTGGAATGGTATAAGGTCTCCTGCCGTGAGCAGGGGGTTGCCTTAGAAGACCTCCAAGGTCCTTTCCAGTTCCATGATTCTATGATTTATCTGATTGTTTTTACCTATTTTGAGCCACACAAAGTCATTTTGATGAAATGGATAGCCATATAAATCACATGAAGTTGTTATGTCGATACAGCCATATAGCTTGAAAGCCATAGTTTATGGTTCAGCATATTGCATGAAGCAAACATCCGTAATTTATTCAAGAAACCACAGTTAACTTAAACTTATAGACCTGACTGCACAATCCAACTGGTCTTCTGTGAATTTATCAAATCTAACATGTAGAGATAAATATATAATATAGCAGCAGAATTATTAGAAAGCAATTTTGTAGTTCAATATTGTAGTAACATTGATTCTGGTGAAAAACAAGTTGTATGTGTTTACAGAGCAGCAGTTCAAGTGATTATCTACCTGGAGGTGTGAGTGTGTGCATGAGGGAGAATGTATACTCCTGTCTAAGGGAGGTAGGAAAACCAACCCAATTATCTTTACATTGACACTTTGTCCTAAAGATATATGCTGTGCTCCAGGTATGTTATTTGTAACCCTTCTAATGACGATGAAAACATATACAATATAGTGCCCTCAAACTGACACGGAGAGGCTGCACCATTCTTCACAATCAACCAGCAAATAAATGGGTTGTCAACATATGCACAGCAGCAGGTTTCCCTATTCTCCCTCCTCCAGCTTAATGACCCAAAACCCACCCCTTTGTAATGATTCTGAGGATTATCTTGACCCGGCCAAGGTGAATGGAAGGTTTTCAGTCTGAAAATAGGGTCAACATTGCAGCTGTAATGAGCAATATCCATGAATTGTGTCACTGCATTCTTGTGTTTGAGATGTAATGGAGTTTTATTTTTCTGTAAGCAATTCATGTCTGAAATCTGGAGAGGCTGCTCTAAACAGATGTTGATACTTGGCAATCCTAAATGAAGACTCTATCCAACTAAAATCTTGAAGGACTGTTTTTATTTATTTTATTTAAGGAAAGTATATGTCTAACCAACTCACAAATTAGGCTAGTAACTCTGAGCGGCTAACAAAGGACTGAAAACACAGAACAAAAGAGCTAATAAGCATGGAAAATAATATTAAAACAGAACACAAAACTACACACACATTAATCTAAATCACAAATATTCAGATTTCAAAACCCTTTATCATATGGGATCATCCATATTTTAGGCCAATGTCCAGGATAAAACAGGCTTTTAAGACCTTCCAACAGACCTACAAGTTAGAGCCATCCAAATCTCAGGGGGATGCTGTCCCATAGCAGAGAAGGTAGGACTATATAGGTGAATGGTGACAGCCTCTGAATTCTGTTTCTTGGGACTGCTATTTTGAGAACATTCAGGGACCACACAGATTCTGCAACAAATGTTAAAGGATCTTGAAGGGACACACAATTACATGAAAAGGAAAAGTTTTCAGAAGATCAGTGACAATGCTTGGAGATACTGTTTTACACTTTTCAAATTGCTGCTTAACAAGGGGCATTGATGTAGGAATCAATTTGTTCTTTATTTCCTTTCTGTGGGGAGAGAGAGAGAGAGAGAGAGAGAGAGAGAGAGAGAGAGAGAGAGAGAGAGAGAGAGAGAGAGAGAG
>NW_015387992.1:271814-295205 GCF_001527695.2 Protobothrops mucrosquamatus | reverse complement strand
GAGAGAGAGAGAGAGAGAGAGAGAGAGAGAGAGAGAGAGAGAGAGAGAGAGAGAGAGAGAAATGGTCTGAAATGGTGTAGGGTTTTCTGCCTGAACAGGAGGTTGGACTAGAAGACCTCCAAGGTCCCTTCCAACTCTGTTATTCTGATATGTTGATATTACAGATACAAGTTGCCTATTTTTGGTTTACTGAATCAAAATTAACTGACAAAGAAGACCTTCTCCTTATCAGATTTCATTCAGGAATTTCTAAACCGATCAGTCATGTGTTCCAAACTTCATTATAAGCAAGATCTAAAACACATTACCAAAGTTCCCTTTTCCCCAAAATGTTAATTTTTAACATGGGTAAACTACCAGTTCCCCAGAAATTTAAAGCATTTGTTGTTCAGGAAACATTCTAGATCAAAAAGCTGGAAAAAGACAGGCTTTAATCAAGCAAGCAGAGACGGAACAAACTTACCAGCTTCATGATCCTGCATATACTGTTAATATGATTGACTAAAATGATCCAAGCAAATGTGACTTGTTTAGGAAACTGAGGATGTACCATCTACAGTGAACAAATGTGTAGTGTTATCAGCGCAGAATCTAACAAAGGCAGTGCAGTGAATAACTGTTGAATTCCCTTTCAGGCCTCCAGCATAAGATTTAATAAATCCCTTAGTACCCGTGATGGCTCAGCTGGAAACAATTTGACTGATTCAGTGATGACAGAAAAATAAGACCACTGCTATAACTGAAAATAACTTCTGCAATTTTTTCCTGACCATTCTCACTCAATTTGATGGAAAAGAAATTGCTTTTCTCTTCTGTTTTTTTATCTTTTTTTTTTCTCAAAGGAGAAGGTAATTTTATGAAATTCTCAGAGATGGGTGCAAGTTTTTGCTCTTCTCTCTGAGCACGTGGCCAAGAGGTGTGCACATGAGTATTCTGTCTTTCATTTTACATTGATCTTGGCTTCTCATATTTCTTTTTAAAAACATCACAAACAGCCTCTTTTTCATATTAGGAAAAGCCGTAGCAGATGGGAGGGGCAGCCTGTAGGAGCAGCGTGCTACTGAAAAATACCAGTTTCTGGCATCTCACAATGATAATGCCAGCTCAAAATTGCCACCGGTAGAAATGATAAACAAATTCTCAGAAAAAGGCAGAAAAATAGGAGAATAAATTGGAGGAAAACGGAAGGCAAACTTTGGCAAGGCATCTGCGCTATTATCAGCTTCACTGCTTTAAAGACATGCACATACCTTTTCTTGGTCAGATTCAGTCTAAGTTTCATGTATACGTTTACAAGGATCCCAAAGGCAAGATGGTAGCTGCAATAATGAATTCTTGACTTGTCTTTTTACCCTTTCCCCTAAAAGCCACCAGCTCTTTTGTTGCAAATGTCCAGATTTCAGAGAAAGAAAAGTGATGAGGTGTGCCATTAAATGTGGATTCCATTAATTGTGTGAACATTGCCACAATCCTCTAAAATCCTTAGAGCCTTGTCTTAGAGGTAGCCTTAAAAAGCCAGCTTACACTTCCAGAAGTTTTTGCTTTCTAATAATGAATTATTTCCTCTGTTCTGAAAAGGAACACGATCTCTTTCAAGTCCAAGTTACAAGGGCATCTTTTCACTCTTTCTATTTCTGTTCTCTCTAATTCCTGGCCAACGTTTTTGCCTTTTTATTTTAAAAAATAAATAATAAAGGTCTATCTACACGGATACTTTTCCTAATAAAATCTTGCTGACCTTTCTTCATCCACCAAACACTGAAAAATGAACTCTGTTCGGGAACAGAGGAAAGGAAGAAGTTAGAAAAAGCGACTAGCATTAGAGAGTAGTGTATAATTAAGCAATAGCACTTAGACTTATGTACTGCTTCATAGTATTTTATAGCACTCTCTGAGCAGTTTACAGTCAGCATATTGCCTCCAACAATCTGGGTCCTCATTTTACCAACCTCAGAAGGATGGAAGGCTGAATTAATCTTGAGCTGGCCAGAATCAAACTGCTGGCAGTGGGCAGAATTAGCCTGCAATATTGCATTCTGACCACTGCATCACCACAGCTCTTAATTAAGGCAACATAAGATTATCTAGGGGCGAATAATCAAAATGGCCAATAAAAATCAGGAAATTAAGGAGATTTCAGCATGCCTTCTGCCAGCTAGTGTGTGTTCATGGATGTGCTCTGTGTTCTGCTGTTCTTCTCTCTGTCTGTCCTACATATTGGCTACTACACTTCTTGCATTGTATGTCAAAGATCACTCCAGTTTCTTCTTCTTCTTCTTCTTCTTCTTCTTCTTCTTCTTCTTCTTCTTCTTCTTCTTCTTCTTCTTCTTCTTCTTCTTCTTCTTCTTCTTCTTCTTCTTCTTCTTCTTCTTCTTCTTCTTCTTCTTCTTCTTCTTCTTCTTCTTCTTCTTCTTCTTCTTCTTCTTCTTTTTCTTCTTCTTCTTCTTCTTCTTCTTCTTCTTCTTCTTCTTCTTCTTCTTCTTCTTCTTCTTCTTCTTCTTCTTCTTCTTCTTCTTCTTCTTCTTCTTCTTCTTCTTCTTCTTCTTCTTCTTCTTCTTCTTCTTCTTCTTCTTCTTCTTCTTCTTCTTCTTCTTCTTCTTCTTCTTCTTCTTCTTCTTCTTCTTCTGCTACTTGGAACTGGATTTTCTTAAGATGCTTTAGAGTTGGTTTGTGTGCTACAGTGATACCATTTGGTGATGGTAGTCTATTGACTGTTTCTGAGATGTTTTTGAGGTATGGGGGTATTATCCTTTTCGCCGCTTATAGTGATTGTGCTATAGCTTGTTGTGGTCATGCACTTTTTAATAAATTAATCCTTAATCTCACAACATGTAGACTCAATCAGAGTTTCAAGGAGGAAACTATTAGCATCTCAGATCAAGCCCGATCCAAAAATGGCATTGGCATTCAGACACATTGGCGATTTTAGGCACATACAGATAAACCACATTTACACACCATTCAAAACAGACAGTAAAGAAACCCTAGGAAGTAAACAAAAAGACAAAAACACATCCATTTCAGCAGCCACATTTAGATAAGAAGGAATCAGCAGCAGACAAACTGTGAGTCATAAAACAATACTCTAATTAAGGAACACCCCACCCCACCAAAACTAGCAGGACAAGCTACTATGTATAAACTAGCATCAAGCCCCACACTCCTTTGCACTGATGATTTTACCCCATTGGGTAATGAAATGTCTTCAAGCAAACTACCAAACTCAGAGAGCATTAAGAACCCTATCCCAGGCATGCATTCATACTTAGGAGTGGAACAGTAAAAAAAAAAAACCCAGTTAAAAAGACATTACTATGTATCTATATAGTTATAACCTGATTATTAAAACATAGGAATCTGTTTTGGATACATATTTTAGACAGCGGATATCCAGTAAACATCAATGTTATAAAAATACGTGTACCTACTATGGATGCAACGGAGGAAAATACCAGTGGAATTCTATGTCAAACATATATTATAGATACAAGCACCATTAAAAGTAAAGGGTGATTGGAATCCAAAAATTGGAGAAAGCGAGGAACCTGGAATCACATGAGAATAGAATAGAATAGAATAGAATAGAATAGAATAGAATAGAATAGAATAGAATAGAATAGAGCAGAGCAGAGCAGAACAGAACAGAACAGAACAGAACAGAATAGAATAGAATAGAATAGAATAGAATAGAATAGAATAGAATAGAATAGAATAGAATAGAATAGAATTCTTTATTGGCCAAACGCAGTTGGACACACAAGGAATTTGTTTCTGGTGCATAAGCTCTGAGTGTACATACAGGTAACAGTGATAAATCATGATCATAAACAACATAAAAATACATGCATCATAAATCATAAAATACAACACTTCGTCGTAAATCATAAGATGCAACACTTAGTGATAGTTATAGGATACTAGCTAAGCAAACAACATAAATCATACTAGGATACTAAATAAAACAATATAAATTGTAAAATAAAAGTAAGAAAGATATAGTCATAAGAAGATAAGGATAGGTAGTAGGAAAGATGAGGAGAATAATAGTAATATAGCTTTACTTTGACGGTATTGTAGGAATTAGTTGTTAAACAGAGTGACGGCGTGGGGGAAAAAACTGTCCTTATATCTCGTTTTGGTGTGCAATGCCCTATAGTGTCATCTTGAGGGAAGACGTTGAAACAGTTTATGTCCAGGATGTGAGGAGTCTATAAATATTTTCACACCCCTCTTTCTTGATTGGATAAATAATGCAAGAGATTCAGAGTTTTACAAACATTGGATTTAAATAAACTATATAACCAGAAAGAGAGAAAAAGAGAAGAGTGTGTATTCCATTTAGCTCAGATTTTCCCAGGTGCAGGTTGTGAAACACACTTTGAATTATTCATATCGAATGTATGACTTCACATTTTTGGTGTCAAACATTTCATTTTTCAGAAGCTGGGAGAAGAAATAAGGAGGCCAACTTTCCTGGGTCTAATCTTGATCAAGGGAGAAGCTGGCAGAATAACAGCGTCTGATACCTTGGAGAAAACCAGCCATGTCATGTTGGAGTTCAAGTTAATTAAGGGAAGAAAATCTGAGAAATGTCAGTCACGTACCTTGAAGTTCAGGAAGACAGATTTTAATGAACTCAGAAGAAAGATGGACAGAATACTATGCCTTGAAATCCCAAAGAATAAATACGCTGAAGATCCTAAAAAAAATGAGATACTGAAACTCCAGACACAAATGATCCTCATGAGAAGAAAAAAGGAAAGGTTTTAAGAACTAGGTATGGGTGAACAATGAACTCACTGACCTACCTGAGGAGCAAAAAGCAGGAGCAGAGGAAATGGAAGCAAGGGGGTTACAAATTAGTAGTGTGAATTTGTAGGGAGGGAATTAGGAAGGCTAAAGTCTGACGAAAAATAGCAAACATTAGAAGAGGTTTTTCTAAAGTAGGTTTGAAAATAATAAAGAACCGAGGAAGCTGTTGTCCTTTTGCATGGAATAGGAGGAAAAGTAAAAAAAGTAAAAAAAAAAAAAAAAAAACAGGGACCAAGGAAAAGGTCCATTTTTGTCTTCTTTCAGAAGAGGGAGAAAACCCTTCTTAAAATGGATAAGGAAAGTGGGGAAACAGAACTGTGAATAGAAAGAACCCATTTTTGGTACTTAAATTAAAATCTAAATCCTCAGTTCAAAATTCCAGGGCTTGATAGATTATGTATCTGAAAAAGAGGTATCAGAACCTCTGACTTTGAAATCACATTGTGTAGAAGGACACACAATGACATTCAGCTGTGGCAAACATAAGATTTCAACTGGTGAGGTCTAATTTCAACTAGCAGGATCTAGGAAGAGAGCCTTGTCTGCAGTTACCCCCACCTTATGGAACACCTTGCCCCCAGAAATGAGGCAAGCCCCCACTCAACAAACTTCCTGGAACAAAACACAGACCTCCATGTTGAGCCCAAGAAAACTACATGGAAGTTTCCATGTGATTAGCAGAGCTCAAACTCATCTTACGTGAGTCTGAGGGACCTTTGGTGCTCTCTGAGCTTGGTTGTTTTCTAATAATAATAATAATAATAATAATAATAATAATAATAATAATAATAATAATAATAATAATAATAATAATAATAATAATAAAGTTGGAAGGGATCTTGGAGGTCATCTAGTCCAACCCCCTGCTCAGGCAGGAAACCCTATAGCATTTCGGACAAATGGCTGTCCAGTCTCTTCTTAAAAACTTCCAGTGTTGGAGCGTTCACAGCTTCTGGAGGCAGGTGGTTCCACTGGTTAATTGTTCTAACCGTCAGGAAGTTTCTCCTTACTTCCAGGTTGCTTCTCCCCTTGGTTAGCTTCCACCCGTTGCTCCTTGTCCTGCCTTCAGGCACTTTGGAGAATAAGTTGACTCCCTCTTCTTTGTGGCAGCCCCTGAGATATTGGAACACTGCTATCATGTCCCCCCTCGTCCTTCTCTTATAGATGTTTCATTACCCAAACACTGATGATGTGACCTAGTTTGGGTAATAAAATGTCTGCAAGAAAACAACCAAGCTGAGAGAGTATCAAGGACCCCTCATTTTAACCCTGAGCTACAAATATCCTCCTTTATTGAGTCTTTACCTTCTTTTTTGATATTCCGCTTAATTTCAGGAATGACATAGGAAGTTTTGGCTTAAGAAACTAATATCCAAATCCTTCTTGGACACAAGATTCCCTGATGCAGCTGTGCTAAAACATCATCCAATGTTTGCCTTGAGGAGCAAAGAACATATTATAGCAGCCCCAAAATATAAACAAATATATTTAAAGAAAAGCAAAACGAAACCAAATGAATGCATTTTTATTCATTTTGTTTCACACTGTTTTGGTCTTTTTTTTTAACTTTATGCATGTGCAAAATGGCAAACAGCCTTTCATGAATAGATTAAAGTGAGTTTCTCAGGCTTAGGTCCTCCAACTGCCCGGTGCTGTGGTGAGAGGCTCTTATTCCTTCTTTTCCTGTAACCAACAAGATTTGCAAGCCTGCAGCTGCAAGTATAACAAGTAACAGGAATGAACATTGGTCCACACAGTTTGCTCTATGGTTAACATCTGTAATTCCTTTGTGCCCAGAAGATGGTGCTTTCACATCGATTGCTTGCTTGCTAAATAATAATAATAATAATAATAATAATAATAATAATAATAATAATAATACCATCAATTCAAACATCCACATCTGCCTATCTCAGGTCCTTAGTAAGGACTCGATAGGTAGACAAAAATGCCAAATCCAGTCTGAACATCTGGCTGACTGTGCAATGATTAATAATAATAATAATAATAATAATAATAATAATAATAATAATAATAATAATAATAATAATAATAATAAAGTTGGAAGGGACCTTGGAGGTAATCGAGTCCAACCCCCTGCTCAGGCAAGAAACCCTATACCATTTCAGACAAATGGCTGTCCAGTCTCTTCTTAAAAACTTCCAGTGTTGGAGCACCTACAACTTATGAAGGCAGGTTGTTCCACTGATTAATTGTTCCCACTGTCAGGAAGTTTCTCCTTAGTTCTAGGTTGCTTCTCCCTTTGGTTAGTTTCCAAGTTGACCGTGGTGAGATGTTCTTTACCCTTCCCTTGCTAGCACGGTTAAGATTTCATGCCATTGGGAGCTCTAGTTGTGAAGTTAATTTGGCAAACTCTTCATCGTGCTTTGAGAAGGCACGTTCTCACAGACAAATAATTTTTTCAAGTAGCCTCCAAGGAAACAGACAGTCTATGGCTCAGTCAATACAACAGGCTAAAAAGTTATGAGCTATCAGGCTAAGCTGAATTGACTTACTGATATTACCTGCAATGAATGAATTTTAGATAGCCTCTCATAAATAGAAAGCTATGGAGCCTGCAATTTTATGGACAGCTTGTACTTATCAATATATATGAGGAATGATACTGTCGAGTTTCCAAGGGATACTGTGTGAACCACACCACTGTCAATTTACCTTTTTATGATTAAATATTTGGGGCCGCTAAAGGTTATTTAACATTTAATATAGCTGCTCTTCTCCATAGCTGATAACTGGCAACTTTTACATAATTCAAAAGGCAAAAATGGGGAACAAAAGCTTTTTAAAAACAAATCAATTTCTAAAAAAGAAATACTTAAGTATGTTTGAATAATTGAAGACTGGAAGCTGATTTCAAAAGGCTTTAACTATTCTGAGTGTGAGAAGTTACCTGTAATCCCAGCAACAGCTAGGGCTATATTGAAACCCAGAGTGGAAACCTTGAAAAGTATTCTTATAAAACGTAAAATCTGCCTGAGGGGTAGTTCCACTAAATAATTTGGGGGAAAAGGTAGAAAGATAGATGGATGGAAACTAACCAAAGAGAGAAGCAACCTAGAACTAAGGAGAAATTTCCTGACAGAATAATTAATCAGTGGAACAACCTGCCTCCAGAAGCTGTCAATGGTCCAACACTGGAAGTTTTTAAGAAGAGACTGGACAGCCATTTGTCTGAAATGGTATAGGGTTTCCTGCCTGAGCAGGGGGTTGGACTAGATGACCTCCAAAGTCCCTTCCAACATTATCATCATCATCATCGTCGTTGTTGTTGTCGTCGTCATCATCATCATCATCATCATCATCATCATCATCATTTTTATTATTATTATATTTATAAGTTTTATTGGTTTTTAAAACATAAATCACATAATAGTCGGTTAACAGTGTGTTTGCTTACTTTACATTTGTAAGGAAAGATCGTTAACAATTATTATTATTATTATTGCTGTTGTTGTTGTTGTTATAGTAATAGCACTTGGATGATTTATATACTACAGCACTTTCTGGGTGGTTTACAATGTCAGCATATTGCCTCCAACAATCTGGGTCCTCATTTTACCAACATCAGAAGGATGGAAGGCTGAGTCAACTGATTCATTGGGGAGACAAGATGGTGCTTTGTGGAGGCAGGCAGATTCCTAATGGCTCTGAACCTTCCTTTCTGCATCACCTATTTGGGGGGCAGCTCCAGGCAGGGAGGAGGCCTTGGGAGATGCTGCAGGAAGGGCCACTTGTCTTTCTCTCTGGTGCTTGCTTTCCTGTGGCACACCTTGGGAAGTGCGCAAGCGTATCCTATAACAGGGCTCTGTAGTGGACTGTCGTCTCCTGCCTTCTGTAGCCACACCATACAGTAATAATAATAATCTCTTTGGTCATGGTCCTGCATTTGATTTTTTTAAATCTGCGCCATTCTCTTTCCTACAATATATATATAGATCCATGACTGCTTATGGATGTTTTAGGAGAGCGCTTAAAGCTTTTTGTAATTAATTCACTTCTGATTAACTGCTGCTTCTTGCCTCTTGTTGCTGTTCACTTTAGAGTGGAATGTAATTTCAACTGGGGACTTTGTGTTCTTGGCTTGTCTTATAATTGAATTTTCTCTACCCAGTGCTACAAACATAGCCCTGTCCCGACATTTTCATATCATCTTTTTCCACGCCTTCTTTAGCAAAGGCTAGTTCTCCATTCTCTGCCTTTCCTGTTCTCCTATGTTTAAATCAAGATAATTAGAACAAGTACGCCTGCCAATGTGCTATGGGGTGAGTACATTAATTAGGGATTTTCCCTCTGTCTTCCGTAATGTGAATTATTATTTATTCTTGTCTTTGAGAGTAAAACGAGCACATGTACCTTCTGTAGTTGAATGGTTTTTCAGGATAATTAGTCCCCATTGCTAACGAAGTGTGTTATTTCCCATTTAGCAATCGAAAACAGTGATTCCCTAGATTGAATGGAACAATCATTCATAAATCTGGTTTTAAAAAGTCCTTCATTTTGGCATCTAATTATATATTAGCAAATGCTTAAAGGTAAAGTTTTACCCTGTCCAATCATGTTCGCCTCTAGGGGGCAGTGCTCATCTCAGTTTCTTAGTGGAGGGAGCCAGCATTGTCCAAAGGCATTTCTGTGGTCAAGTGGCCAAGGCACATGGAACACTGTTACCTTCCCACCCACGTGGTACCTATTTATCTACTCGCATTTGCATGCTTTCAAACTGCTAGGTAGGCAAGCAAATGTTTATATGTCTACTATGTATAGTTAAGATGGTATAATGGAACAGTTACTTCTTAGGACTTGGATTCATTAGGTTTTTTTAAAAGCCTGTGATACTGAACATTTGTGCGCTTCATTAATCTGTAACGGGCAGTCTTTTGTATGACAATAAAGATGGTGATAGGCAATAGCCAAACTTCCTGGATAGGTAAGACTACCTTATTTTTAATTGGTTCTGTAAGGAATTAATGCTTTTCTTTAAAATGTTTGGAGGGTGCCCCAATTTTTGCTTTTCTGTACCTGCAGCCCTTTGTGGTACAAAACTGACTCTGCAGCTAGCATCCAGAGAAATGGATGTATCTCCACACAATTCAAATTGTAGAGGTTTTTTTTTAAAATCATTCCCTGAAACAAACATGTCTCTCTCCAAACCATTTTTTCAGTCATTTTTTTCAACATCCAGCCTAAACAACAAATCAGGAGAATTTTAAAGTATGCATTCTTCTTTCTTAATCATAAATATTTATACTAGTATTGCTTCTGATCCCTTTCTAATGGTCTTCTATGACATTTTTATTAAGAGATAAATGGGAATGAGAATGATAGCAATCTTGAAATAACCAATGGTATATATCTTAGATATATATCTTATCATTTTCAATTTTGGCCAATCCTAGGTGATTAAATTAGCATGGAGTTTGAAGACTAGTGCCATTTCTCCTCCATTCTATTTTTTTCTGATCCTCAAGCTAATTACTCTATCAGACACAGTTATGGAGTACCCTAACACAAATGTGGAGAACTAATAGCTTTCCTCAACTCCCAATACTCTTATGTCACCACTTCTTTTGAGCATGGAAACATCACCCTACAAGGAGTTTATTATGTACTAGCTGTACCCGGCCATGCGTTGCTGTGGCTCAGTCTGGTAAAAGCGTGTGTTGCTTTTACGTCCAACAGATGGCGCTGTTTTTTTAAAAAAAGCATGTTTTACCTGTCACAGGTGTGACATCTATATAATATAGGTATATAAAAACACGCACGTATTCGAATGCAACATTGTGTCAAAATTTCAAAGCAATTGGTGAAGAGCTTTCGGAGATTTAAGATTTTGAACAAGCGAACATTTACATTTTTATTTATATAGATTTATCATATGGCACATTCACATTTGAATAAAAAACATAGTAGATAAAAAATACAAAATATGGAATATAAAATCTAAAATATTATAAACATATGTCTAGATTACAGATATAATTTTTTGCTTCATTTGTCACAGTCATGAAATCAGCACAGTCTCCATTATAGGCTCTGTTTTGGCACTTTGACACTCTGTGTTGGATAATTTGCGTAGGGGGGACAATGACTGTTTGCGTCCATGACTTTCCTTAAGTCACACGTGTCCCCTGGGGTGGTGCTAAAGAACAGTCACTTCAGACAACTGAAACCTAGAAGATACAGCAGCCAATTAATCCTAGTGATCTCCTGGCTATATAGCATCCCACCATATTAAACACAAGGAGTGATTTCTCAGTATTCCTTATCCCAAAGGTGCTTTTTTCAAAAGGCAACTGCACTTTCTTTGTTTTGGCTTGAAGATGTTTCGCTTCTCATCCAAGAAGCTTCTTCATTTTTGAACTGAAGAAGCTTCTTGGATAAGAAGTGAAATGTGTTCAGGCAAAAACAAAGAAAGCACAGTTACCTTTTGAAAAAGCACCTTTGGAACAACCATGACTGAGAATCTCCATAGACATTCAGTATTCCTTGGCTATCCTCACATTCTGCCTTTGTGAAGGAACCTACAGTGTGGAGCTGCTGCCGTTCAATACATTTTATCCTCTCCAGGGGCGACCATTTCCCAGCCAAAGTTCATTTTCATTTTCTTAATAATGCCAGGAATGAGTCTGCAATGGGATTGACGCAAAGCCTGTGCTCTTCCATGTAATGGGGGCCCCTCTATATAGCTACATGCTGCTCTCCACAGAGTAGCTACATTGATGGAAAAAGCAGCTTTTCTTTCCAATGGCTTCAAGGAGTGGGATAATATCCATCCTGTCAACCGTCTGCCTTTAGATAGAACTTTCTGCACTGATTCCTTTGCCAAGCACCACATTGAGAATAATTAAACTTTCCAGTGAGAACACAGGAAGCCATCTGACTCAGAAAATATCTAGTCCATCTAGCAGCCCATAATTATTTTCTCTCAGTAGCAACGATTCTCCAGAGTCTTAGCCAGTGATCTTCTAGATGTCTTGCCAGCTATTTCTTTTACAAGGTGGACCAGACAAAGAGTATGGCTATAATTTTCTGTAGACAAAAGGTCTTTGCCCAAATCAAGATTTGACTTCTCTTCTCTTCTCTTCTCTTCTCTTCTCTTCTCTTCTCTTCTCTTCTCTTCTCTTCTCCTATTCTATTCTATTCTATTCTATTCTATTCTCCCTTCCCCTCTTCTCCTCTCCTCTCCTCTTCCCATCCCATCCTCCCTCCCCTCTTCTTCTCTCCCTTTCCCTCTTCCATCTTGTCCCACCCCTTCCCTCATCTCCTCTCCCATCCCGTCCCATCTTATCCCTTCCCCTCCTCTCCTCTCCCCCTTCCCTTCCCTTCTCTCCTCTCCTCTCCCTTCCCATCCTCCTCTCCCCTCCTCTCCTCTCCCCAAATATTCAAAATGACATTGATGCCTACACGATGAAAGAGTTTGCCAATGAAATTTTATTTCACCACTGTAAAAAGCTCTGTGATTGCTTCCTCTTTCCCCACCCCCCATCCCCTTAACCTTCTCAAGCATTTTAAAGGCCTCCTCTATCTCTCTGCAGCAGAGCCAAGGAGGGCAGCAAATTATGACACAGTAATTACAATGATGGATGGTGAGCCAGTCCCTAATATTAGATTCGCTGCTTGCCTTAAAAACCCAGCACTACGGAGATAGCATACTCCACTAGGCAAGATGCTTAAGATTGTAATGGCCAATACAGATTAACAACATTAGGTTAAGGCAGGATAATTATTCTTCTCTTTCCATTTGCTATTCCTCCTCCTTCATGGCCTCTACGGGAGCCTTTGCATTTCAGCATTCATGATTGACAAGGTATGCAGTATGCAGATCCATCAGGTACCAAAGTGGAGTCACTGCAGTAAATCAAAAGCAATGTTTTCCCAATCAGACAAGCTGAACTGGTGTAAAGTAAGGTGTGCATGTGTGTGTGTGGGGGGGGGGATAAAGGATCTCCTGCTAATTAAAAGCTTAGGTTGCTTATTTTTTCATCTCATATAAACAGCACAGAAATAGAATTGGTAGTCCCACAACAAAGACTTTCTTGTCCTGTTCTAAATCCATATGTGAAAGGGAGGCACAGAGGGAGAAGCATGTGACTAACCTGTATCCAATCCCACGCCACCCCAAAGATGCATGTAAAAATATAAGCTTGATGCTAAGAAGCCAAGAATCATATGCTAATCTTTCTTAATTGGCATGTAGGAAAGGCAGAGATAAAACTACTGGGATACAGTACTGTAGTTTTAAATGAGTGGAGTAAAGGAAGAAAAACAGAATAACAGAATTGGAAAGGATCTTAGAGATCTCCTAGTCCAACCCCCTGTTCAGGCAGGAAACCCTATACCATTGATATACAATCAAACCAAACATGTAGTGTATATATCAAGGCTGTTTCCAGATGTTCTAAAGAGGGCACATGAACCACAGTTTATGGGCTGTGCCCATTATGGCCCCCTGTACCTCTAGAACAGGCATGTCAAACTCGCGACGTCACGTGATGTCGTGCGACGTATCGGAGCTTTTTCGCCATTGCCGGCAATGGAGTGGACACGGCTCCGGTATGATGAAACCGGCCCGTGGGCCGGCAGTTTGACACCCCTGCTCTAGAAGCTCTGTGGTCTACTTTATCTACAACTAGGTTGCACAACTTCCATAATTTGTTTATTAAATCAGACCATTGGGGTTTGCACAATTCATGAAATCATAAACTAATGATAAAATTTATGATTGCCACATAAATAAAATCCTAATTGTAGTTGATTCTAATCAAGTTAGGTTCATTGTGACAGTTTTTCACTGATGTGGGCAAGCTTGTTGTGCAAGCCACACAAGTCAATCATATGATTCTTCTGAATGCAACCACAGTGAATCAGGGACGAGAATGCCTGTGGAGCTTCTGGATATTGTTTGGTTTCTCAGCATTTAAGAAACTCTTACACTGTGACATATTTTTGTCAAAGTCATTTGCCTTTCACTCTCTGCATTTTCTGAATATAGTAATAGCACTTAGACTTATATACCGCTTCATAGTGCTTTATAGACCTCTCTAAACAGTTTACAGAGTCAGCATATTGCCTCCAACAATCTGAGTCCTCATGTTACCAACTTTGGAAGGATGGAAGGCTGAGTCAGCTTGAACTGGTCAGGATCAAACTCTTGGCAATGGGCAGAGTTAGCCTGCAATACTGCATTCTAACTACTGTGCCACCAGGGCTCTTATACTTCTGCATCTCAAGAATTTGTTTTATCACTAGGGTAGCCATGCCCCCAAAGAAAGCAAACCAGCAGGAAACCATAAGATTGGCCATTGTAACAAAATTAGATATCAAAAGGTCTTCTCATCCATCCTTATTGCATGTCCTTATCTGTTTGATATTTACATCGTCTGGTTTATGAGATTTTTTTTTTATCCACTATGCAGTCTAATCATATAAAAGCATCTTAAGAACAATGTTTTGACCCTAACCTTTCCAGATTTTCTCAGCAGTTCCAAGGATTAACATGCCTTTCTTTTTTTAAAATAAGTTGAAAAACAGCATACATGAACCAGAGTGAACTGAGAAAAAACAGGAGACTGTGAGTTCTAGTCCCACCTTAGCATGAAACCCAACTGGGTGACTTTGGGCCAGTCACTCTCTCTCAGCCCAAATCGCCTCACAAGGTTGTTGTTGTGGGGAAAATAGGAGGACGAAGGAGTATTAGATATGTTCACCAAGTTGTGTTATTTATAAAAGTAATAAAGGCAGGTTTAAAAAAATCTGAGGTAAAATAAATAATAAAAATATAACATCCCGCGAAAGGTTCCCTACGTAAACAAATCCACCAGAGAGAACAGAACTTTTTCCTCTCTTTTCATTTCCTGGTGAAGTATTTCTGATTCCTAAAGTAAAATGAAAGTAAACTGGATGGTGTAGAAATGGAGCTGAATCAGTGCCATAAAGAAGGTGAAGCTGGCTGTAAGTTAGGTGACAGAGACTGAAAGGGCTAGAGATTACTTCTGTATTATGTTATCAGTCCTGAAGACTGAAGATAATAGAGATGATAATATAACAAGCTTCTGTGAATTCATGAATTGCCAAGTTATTTTCTTCTAACAGCCCACAGTAAATCGCCAGGAACCCCTCCTTCTCTGACTGCTGTTCCTGTTCTCTTGTTTTCCTTTTTCATCCTGATTGATTCTCTGTCTCTCTCTGTGTGTGTGTGTCTCTTTCCATCCTGCTACACCCTTCTCTCTCCACTACATCATACAGTTTTCCATGGAGTACGCATCTGAGCAGAGTACGCATCTCCTTAAGTACTGAAGTCTACTCTTCCAGCAATGTTGTTTAGTCCTAGAATTACCAAGGTTGGTTTTGATCTTGTGCCTTTAGTCCTGCAATCATAAGACTGCTTCCTTGAGAAATAAATCATAGGATATCAAGTTTATTCCCCGTAAACATTACCTGGGCTTCTTAGACTAATTGGATGAGCTTTGCAAAGTGAAACTTTAATAATGAGAAATGAGAAAGGTTATTTTCCAAGGAAACAATGGGCAGGACTTTCCTTGAACCAGCGTTGCTTCAGCAGATCAAAATTTCTCAATCCATCTCAGGAGCACCAGCCAACACTGTAGTTTCCTAAAATCAAACCACAAATCTTCAGCAGCTAATGCTGGCTATATTTTTCTTGGATTGCCAGTCATCACAACTTCATCAGGTCCCTCTAAAAATGTCCTCTGGGGGTCAATCATGTCAAAATAGCAGACACCATTGTGATGATTGAAACTCCACCTTTCCATATCTGTGCGCAGCTTTGATCTTTCAGTCCTGCCCACTGCTGAAAACATATTTGTTGATGGCATATTTTTCCCTTGTGCACCAGTTTTCCATTTTTCTGTAGAGTATTTGTGGAGAAAAGTTGCAGTTTAATTCACTCATGACACTGTCCAGTCTAAATGCGTCTCCAAACCTCAGTGTTCCCATGCCGATGCCCATTATTGTGGATTTCTTTGATGTTGACTTTGTTTGTTTGAAAACGCTGTGTTTCTGTTTCTCCAATGAAGGGAATCCTTGCTTCACACCTCTTCCAAGCTCTTGAGCTTCAGGTTCCAGGAGGAAATGTTAGCTCCAAGATTTTAAAGTTCCCCTTCAGATGTAAAATTGGTATGTGTCCATCACAAGAAACCAGAATAACTCCATGACTAGGCCAAAGCAATTTCTTAATTGTTAATAACTTATTGATAGAAGAGAATATGTGTAGCTCAGGGTTGAATTGTAGGGTCCTTGGTGCTCTCTAAGTTTGATTGTTTTCTTGCAGATGTTTTATTACCAAACTAAGTAACATCATCTTTACTAGAAAGAAGTGGTGATTGCTCTCATTATAAACACTAGAGGCTTGCCCTGTCAATGAGAGTGGTCTTGGTGGTTCCTTGATTAGGCTGTTGTTTACTGTTAGCTTGTTTGTCTGATTTAATAGTTCCTTGATAGAAGTATTGTTTACTTCTTAATTGTTGGTCTAGTATTAATCATCTACATACTGTACCATTCAAAAGAGACAATCAAAAAGCCAAAAGGTAAACAAAAAAAATCAAAATACCCCCTCACCAGCAATCAATACCCAAATGAACACCAAGATTAACGAAATCTAACAATCAACAAGTAAACAATATCCCAATTCTCCACTCCTCCCCTCTCTCTGTATTAACCATTAAAAAAATAAGCATGTGCTTAAGACACCAAAGAAAGGGCAATATCACAGAGGGCCCTTCCCCAGTTCTGATGCCCTTAACTCCTTCACAGTCACACCTTAGTTTTCAGTACTTATTGAGTCTTAATATCTTATCAAATAAGCAACTGAAGGGTTGAAGAACACTATTGTTAGACTATGTTTAGGGCATCTGTTGGCCCCAATCTGGCCCTGATAGAATTAGTAAACAGGGTGTTTCATTCTGCAATTGTAATAATTGCCACTGTTCCTCCTCCTCCTCCTCCTCCTCCCTCTCTCCCAATTGTGAGTAGACCTGACAAAAGCTCACAATTTTTAAAAACAATTCAAAAGAAAAAGAAAACTGTGGATCATCTAATGGCCTCATCCAGTGTCTTCATGGAGATGTTAAATAGCAGTAGGGAGAGAATACACGTGGTATCCTGCAGAGCAGTGGGTTAGGGCATAAATCTCTCTCCGGTCCCCCTCTCCACACTATATTGAACCAACTCTAGAGGAAGGAGAGGAGAGGAAGGGGAGACACAACACAGCACTGTGCTTCCAACTGTCAACAACCTGAGCTGACTCAGAAGAATGTTGTGATACTGAAATCCCCTGGAAGATCAAGGAAGACCAGAATGGATGCACCCCCACAGCCCCAATTCCCCTCCCAAGTACTCAGCCAGCAGAACCAATGTTGTGTCAATATCAATATCATATCAAGTATTTATATTCTCGAGTTTTGTTCTCACATAGTAAATCACAGTTTCAGACAAAGATCTAAAGAAATGAATGCATGCATGTGTAGAAAAAAGTTTATATAAACAATAAGTATCTATAAATAAAGCATCTATAGAGTATAAGAAAGTCTTATACATCTTATGAATATCGGTGTTGAAATACCTTCACCTCCAAATGTCCATATGATCCTAGCTTCAGTTGACCTCTCTGAGCATATTTTAATGGTAATTTTTAATCCGATGCATTAATAGACAGAACTGCTACTTTAAAAAAAAAAATGGTGTTCATTTGCCCACCCCCGCTCTATTTACAATGTGATTTACAAGAGGCAGGCCCAGGATTAAAGAAATGGAATTTATTTATTTATTTTATTTATTTATTTAATTACATTTATATCCCGCCCTTCTCCATGCGGACTCAGGGCGGCTGACAATAGATAAAATGCTAACATGTTATACATCTAATTAAAAATCGATTAAAAAGAAATATTTAAATACGTCCAATTTAAAAGTAATTAAAACCCCTTTAAAATCCCTTAGGCCAGTCCCGCGAGCTGGAACAACCACGTCTTGAGGGCGCGGCGGAAGGAAGTGAGATCAGGGATCACCCTGATCTCTGGGGGCAGTTCGTTCCAGAGGGTGGGAGCTCCCACAGAGAAGGCCCTACCCCTTGGGGTCGCCAGCCGGCACTGTCTGGCTGACGGCACCCCGAGGAGACCCACTCTGTGGGAGCATACAGGTCGGTGGGAGGTAATCTGTGGCAGGAGGCGGTCTCGAAGATAGCCAGGTCCGATGCCATGGAGCGCTTTAAAGATCATAGTCAGCACCTTGAAGCGCACCCGGAAGGCTACCGGCAGCCAATGCAGCTCGCGCAAAAATTTATTAAGATACAAATCTGAAAGCTCAGATTTGTATCTTAATCTTTCCATTTTCACCAATAAGCACTAAAGTACACTTTATTGGCATCAGTAAGACAGAGGCTGAGTTGTAAATGTGTTTCCTTCCTAATAGAGACAAGCCAATATTATCCTCAGCGCAATTATTTGGATTGTGCTTAAAATCTCCTGCTCGCTCACTGTTCCTTTGCTTGCTAAATTGTGTGTGAGTGCTATTGGAAGGATTCATAATATGTTCAGCACATTTTTCATTTCACTTCAAAACAGCTAAAGTCCACTTTATAAAAAAAAAAATGAGCTAATGCTTTATAGTTTTCCTGAACAACATCTGCCCTTTAGTCACTAAGTAGCAAAGTGTTTAAACCAATAAAAATGTTTCTTTCTTAGGGATTATTAATCATCATTTATTGGGAAATAATCAGTTATGTAGTTTACCTTCCCACCCTTTTAGAAAATTAAAGTGCTGTGATATTTCTTTTCATTTTTTTTTTATTTTTCTATGTGATAGAACTCAAACTAGTAATTATCATATTTACTTTTCAATTATGGGGGAATAATCTGTTTTAATTAAGCCTAACTGAAAAACTTTTATCAGATGTAATTATCCCCCTCGATAAATATGTCTCCACTAATTACATTTAACCATGGGATTTATCGCTCTTAAGTCATTTAGTAGAAAACATAATAAATCTTTAGTAATACACAGTAAATTGCTATAAATTAATTCTAATCATTAACATAATAAACAAATTAGGATAATTTTCCTTAATTAGTTTGGATAGTTTGCACAAAATCCCAGGCAGAAAACTCAGTGGTGGCAATCAAGATTTTCACCCATCATTTGGAAATATACTTTTCTCATAGATCATTTGAAATATTCCAACAGAGATGAAGTTTTGCAACTTGCGTGCAGCTGTTTATCTTTAATCATAGAGGCACGTGGCTAATTTTCTTTCAAGAAACTCCGATACAGAGCCAAGGAACTAAAACCTATATCTCTATCAGGCATCGAAAATATGTCTTATATTTAATAAAGCGACCGACTAACACTCTTTTTTTAGCGAAATATATAATTTATATACTTCCTCCATATTATTTACTTTACACAACATGTCAGTTATTATAGTTGTGCTTCCTCCTTATTGCAGTCAAACCTTCTTGGGTCTAGGAAAAGAGCTATTAACCTCATGCCTGTTCACCGCCCTGAGTCCCGTAAGGGAGATAGGGCGGTATATAAATTTAAATAATAATAATAATAATGCCAATCAGATATTTTGGGCTACAGTTCTCACAATCCTTTCCTTTTAGGGATATTGCTTTGGTTGTTAGGAGTCAAAGTCCCAAATTTTAAACAACATTGGGTGAGAATGTTTCTTTCTCCTGGAGAAACAGCTCTATAAACTATATCAGTAGAAGCTGCCTAGGCTCAGTATGCAGAGGAATGGAGGAGATTTCAGTGAATATCAAATCCAGGAATGTATTGAATTATTGCAGAAAAAATTGGGAGATTCCTGAAGAAGGAATCTTCAGTGGATTGATTGCATGCAAGTGGAGTCTTTCTCTCAAATGAATTCTGTAACTGAAGTTCTTAGTTATCATCATCATCATCATCATCATCATCATCATCATCATTATCATCATCATCATATCTGCACTTACTTACAAGGGACGTGGTGGAGCAGTGGTTAGAATGCAGTATTGCAGGCTAACTCTGCCGACAGCCTGGAGTTCCATCCTGACAGGGCTCAAGGTTGACTCAGCCCTCCATCCATCCAAGGTTGGTAAAATGAGGACCCAGATGGTTGGGGGGCAATATGCTGACTCTATAAACCGCTTAGAGAGGGCTGTAAAGCACTGTGAAGCAGTATATAAGTCTAAGTTCTATTGCTAGTGCTACTCCTAATTTGCTCTTGTTTTCTATAGCATTTACTGTATGCGGGCTTGGTTTTCAGTGTGCTTAAAACCATCCCATATTCAAAACATTCTGTACAATATGGACTATTGTACTATGCTTTCCCATTGGATAATTCCCATGTTTCTGTGCCTTCCTGCCTTTCTGTTTCAGGAAAGTAATGGCCAAATGTTTTATTATGCCAAGTTAAATTGAAACATACAAACAAGCCCACGAATATATTGTTTTACATTTTTCCAATAACTCAAGGTAGAAATGTAATAATTCTTTTAAAAATTATGCTGTGTTTCAAACTTGCAACCTTCTACATATCAGAGAAAGGTTGTAGCCACTGTGTTATTTCTGTTGGTAAAGAAATATTTCTGGATTGTACCAGAAGTCCTCAACTTACAACCATTCATTTAGTGACCATTCAAAGTTACAGTAGCACTGAAAAAAGTGATTTATGACTGGTTTTTGCACTTATGACTGTTGCAACACCCCCATGGTCATGTGATCAAAATTCAGGCACCTGGAAACTAGCCTGCATTTATGTCACTTGCACTGTCCAGAGGTCATGTGATCACTATTTGTAGCTTTTCCAGCTGGCTTCTGACAAGCCAATCCTTTGGGGAAGTCAGATTCATTTAACAACTGCATGACTCACTTAACAAGTTTCAATTAGAAGGGACCTTGGAAATCTTCTGGTCCAATCCCCTGCTCAAGTAGGAGACCCTATACCATTTCAGACAGTTGTCCAGTTTTTTCTTTAAAATCTCCAATGATAAAGCACCCATAACTTCTGAAGGCAGACCGTTCTCACTAGTTAATTGTCCTCACTGTTAGGAAGTTTCTCCTTAATTCCAGGTTTCTTCTCTCCTTGAGTAGTTTCCAGCCATTGTTTCTTGTCTTGCCTTCTGGTGCTTTGGAAAATAAGTTGCCCTCCCCCACTCTTCTTTGTGGCAGCACATCAAATACTGGAATACTGCTATCATGTCACAACTGTAGTGATTTGCTGAACAACTGTGGCAAAAATGTTTTAAAATGGATCAAAACTCACTTAACTGCTTTGCTTAGCAATGGAAATTTTGGGCTCAGTTGTAGCTGTACTTTGAGGATTACCTGTAGATGCTACTACAAGTCATAGTGTTATGGTTCGGATAGATGAGACCAGTAAAAAGAACTCCAAGGCAAAAAGGTTTCCTTAAAGAACATATTTATTTGGCTACATAATATCGGCACAATCAAAGGTGAACCCGAGACTGATTTTTTCCCCAAAGATTACAATGTTACAAAGTTGAACTTCCCACCCTAGTAATGTGTCATAAATCACAATACCCAATTAACTACTTGCCAGGGCTTTCTAAGGGAAGCTTTAGCCCGCCAAAATGCAACCAGCAATGACCTTGGTTCCTGCAGAACAATTTATTGTTTTGACTAAGCTAAAAAACACTCATCCCCCCTCCCAATTGGCAACTGAAAACAAGGGAAAATAGCTTCAGCTAAATTCGTTTGTAGAGTTGACACATAGTAAATATATTGTCAGGCACATGACATTTGGTTTTAAATGCATACATTAGTTGGAAAATGAATTGTTGTATTACTGTTTACTACCAATCCATTACAAATTGTTGCTAACTAGGATAGTCGCTAAATGAGCAGCTATAATGACATTGCATGTCTGTATGAAATGAGTGGAGTTTGCATTACAATGGTGCAAAGCTGTCCAGTCATTTTGTTGAAAGTTTTGTGTTCTGCAGACTACCCTGGAATATCAGTTTAAACAACATTCTTAAAATCAGTAATGATGATGATGATGATGATGATGATGATGATGATGATGATGATGATGATGATGCAGAGAAGAACAACAAGAATGATTAGGGGGCTGGAGGCTAAAATATATGAAAAATGGTTGCAGGAATTGGGTATATCTAGTCTAATGAAAAGGACTAGGAGAGAGATGATAGCAGTGTTCCAATATTTGAGGGGCTCCTACAAAGACAAGGGGGTCAAACTATTTTCCAAAGCACCAAAAGGCAAGAAACAATGAATGGAAACTAACCAAGGAGGGACGCAATCTAAACTAAGGAGAAATTTCCTAATGGTGAGAGCAATCAACCAATGGAACAGCTTGCCTTCAGAAGTTGTGAGTGCTCCATCACTAGAGGTTTTCAAAAAGAGACTGGACAGCCATTTGTCTGAAATGGTATTGGGTCTTCTGTTTGAGACCCAAGGGGTTAGAAGACCTCCAAGGTACCTTCCAACTCTATTATTATTTAATGTTCTATGATGCACATATTCTGGGCTACTGAAGATGAGTAGCAGACATGCCCAGAAGCATTCATGGGAGCAAAGAAAAGTAGAAAAGAGAAAGTATTCAGAGAGGTGCCTGATACCCATTTGGCACAGTGTAGAACAGAAATCACTCTCTATGGAAGCATATTTTTAAAGCTGGCCAAGTGTCTACCACTCAGAAACGCGGGATACATACCCACCCTCCTGCACTGTTACTGTTCTACAATACTATTCAGCCTCTTTCTCTGTGCTAATAAAAGGCAGCAAAATACTGTGTGCCTATCATTCAATTACCATGGTTCCATTTCTTTCTTCACTCCCCAGGAGTACAAAACCCACCATGTTCTCAGCTTTATCAGAAATCTCCAGCCAGAATCAGTCTCCTCCAGCTGAATGTTTCCTGTCTTGGCCATGAAAACAAGTGTGCATCATTTGTGGTCTAATGAAGCCAGATGCTGGCTGTGTGTTGGGGGCTCAGCAGGTGCTTCAGAATCTGTGTGCAGTCCCAGGCAGGCAGCCAAGACAAAAGAGTTATTATTCTTCGGGGACAGGCTGCATTTGGAGAAATTCACTTAAACTTGGAGATCTCTCAGACTTCAACAGTGTTCACTGGCAGGATTTCCTAATTTGGATACTAATGCTGCAGTAAGTACTGTACAAGGAAGCTTGGAGAGCCATTTTAATTTACCAGAATGCTCTCGGGTACTATGATACAAGCACTGTGGGACATGTTAGGGACTTGAGTGCAGGAGTCAGGCATAAAGTCAAGTGTGGGCAAGGCCTGACACATGCTAAAACTAGACTTGGAAGGGCATTCCTTGCAATCTTGTGTTATAGTCATTCATTCATTCATATCCCAAAGGATTCTACTTCATAGCTCCATAGCTCTTTCTGGCATTTGCCAGAAATACAAGTGTAGAAACTCATTGCCATGGCACAGAGTCGCTCAACAGTAAGATGGTTGACAATACATTTAGATAGATAGATAGATAGATAGATAGATAGATAGATAGATAGATAGATAGATAGATAGATAGATAGATAGATAGATAGATAGAT
>NW_015387992.1:270179-271771 GCF_001527695.2 Protobothrops mucrosquamatus | reverse complement strand
GATAGATAGATAGATAGATAGATAGATAGATAGATAGATAGATAGATAGATAGATAGATAGATAGATAGATAGATAGATAGCGTGATGACCCAGGGCACAGCACAGAAGCAATGCAGTCAGCTGGCAATTCAAACCGCTCGTTAATTGCTTCAAACTTTCCCCAAATGCTCCCACATTTCTGGCCAGCCTCCAAACAAAGGAAGCCACACATACCTTCAGCCGCCTCTGGCTACAAGTAGTTTTACATACAGTCTGATTAGGAGAGGAATTTACTCAAGGCCATGGAGATAACAAGGAATAACACATACATCATAAACCTAATGAGTCTGTGTGAATACATGCTTGCCTGAGCAGTTTCAAAAGGGAAGCCAAAATACAGTCTGAGATCTTTGAACATCCAAGCAATATTGTCAGTCAGTCCAACGGTCAGAGTTTCTGGGTTTCCAAGCAGAAGTCACAGAACAAGAGATCAGCAACAACACACACAAAACTCCAAGGAATCAGTGTTTATTCCCGACAAATGCCTCTCCCCACAGCGTCTCCTTAAATCTCAGTCTCCATGTGTGCCTTGTGGAGAGGGGCAAGACACTCTCCTCCCGAGTAGTTGAGCCTGCCTGTGTTGTTCCCTCCTTCTCTCCACTCTCCATGCTCTAGGATCAGGTGGGGGTGGCCCTTGCTCATCGCCTGAACTCTGTCTCTCCTGTTCATCCTGTCCCAATCCTGAAGGGCCCTGGCCTGCTTCGGCCTGCTCTTCCCCTCATTCCTCTGAAACCACAGACACCTCTCCCTCGACCTCCATAGAGTCCCGTTCCAGCTCATTTTCCTCCGTAGATTCAGGCTCCGATGGAAGCATGACAGATAGATAGATAGATAGATAGATAGATAGATAGATAGATAGATAGATAGATAGATAGATAGATAGATAGATAGATAGATAGAAAACAAATAAATAAATAAATAAATATGATTTTTCTCAAAGTCTAAGTCTATGGGAAAGACTGTGGGGATTTCAGAGTGTTACAGAATCCAGACTGATTTCTATTTAATCAATCCAATTCCAGCTTTACATGAAAAAAAAAAAGCTGAAATTGGATTGATTAGATGGATGTATGGTAGATTAGCTCAAAACTGTTTTTATATATATGAGAACTTTTCATTGTCAGGTTTGAATTCCCGTCCATCCATTTGCAATAAAACTTGATCTTTAGCAGAATTGTAGGATTCCTCAAGAAGACTAGAAGAACTGAGTTCTTGACCTGAGAGACCTGAAATTCATGATGCAATAGTGGCGAATGGTTTTCTGGAAAGACTGATCAATAGGACAATTAATCACAGGAAATAGGAGTGGCCATTCCTCTGCTAAAGGACTGAATTGTGAGTGCTGGGCCTCCAGGCATGCGCCCCTTAAACTAACATCTTGCTTTCTGGTGTTTTTTGTCCTGTTGTTTGTGTTGACATGAGATTCAATTGCCAAAAGCCAATGTGATGTTGTAGCTGTTAAGGGGTTAAGAGAAGGATCTCTTAATGGAAACTGACTGGATGACTTTGGGCCAGTTTTTTAATTTGTCTCTCCAACCTTCCTTTTTTTTTT
>NW_015387992.1:241936-269846 GCF_001527695.2 Protobothrops mucrosquamatus | reverse complement strand
GGCATGCGCCCCTTAAACTAACATCTTGCTTTCTGGTGTTTTTTGTCCTGTTGTTTGTGTTGACATGAGATTCAATTGCCAAAAGCCAATGTGATGTTGTAGCTGTTAAGGGGTTAAGAGAAGGATCTCTTAATGGAAACTGACTGGATGACTTTGGGCCAGTTTTTTAATTTGTCTCTCCAACCTTCCTTTTTTTTTTTCCTTGCTTTTGTCAGGGAAAAAAATGGAAGAAAGTGATCCTGAACTCCTGGAGCAAAATGAAATTATCAGCCTCCCTTATTTGGTGGCTTCAGTACTGACACAAAAAATATCAACTGGAGAGCCTGAACCAGTCAGCCAGCCACACAATATCTTGGGCCAGTTCCAAACATGAGCTTGTTTTAGTGGCAAATTATAGCTATCTTGAGTCAGGTTCATTTACTAGTCTGGTTTCGTGACAGACAAAAAGTGTGTGTGCACACGTGGGCGTGCAAAATCTTTAGAACGAGAGCTGGGGAAAAATTAAAACTTAGGAAACCCAGCAATGTGCATTAATTGTTCTGGCTTTTGTGTCCTAATTTATAAAGCAGAATTACACTTCCTCTTATTTAATGCCAAGAAATACAGCACCATATTTATAATTAGGAATTATATCCACTTTTTCACTTAATCCTTTTACTCCTATTGTCACATTAATGACTATATAATATCAGGCAATGTTCTCTAGTCATTAGCTGCTAGAATAATAGTCTTGCAAATCAGCATTTACAAGCATGCTACAAATTTTGAGATGGCCCCATGGAAAAGGAAGGAGCCAGAATTAAATGTACAATTTCAAGAAACAATTTAATTTATTTATTTTTTACATGAGCTGTGGATGAAAATGTGTTTCCAGGAAAAATGTTGCTTCTGATTTCAGGCAAACAACTAGCTACCTGCTTTAAAGTACTTTGGGGATGCTGGTTCCCCCTTTATTTAAAACTTCATAGTGGTGTATGCTTCAAAACATTTCCTGTCGATATTGATTCCCAGGAACTTTATCAGGAGCAAAAGATAATAGTAACATAGAACTTTTTGGGCTTAGCAATAGCAATAACACTTAGACTTATATACCGCTTCATAGTGCTTTGCAGCCCTCTCTAAGCTGTTCAGAGTCAGCATATTGCCCCCAACAATCTGCGTCCTCATTTTACTGACGTTGGAAGAATGGACGGCTGAGTCAACCTTTAGCCCATCAGGATCAAATCCTGGCAGCCAGCAGAATTAGCCTGCAATACTACATTCTAACCACTGCACCACCACTACTCTTTAGTCTTGAAAACTTTTGAAGAGTATTACACAGAGAGGAATGATGAATAGCAAATAGAAAATGGATGATGAGTAGTAAATTGTGAATTGAGCGCAGTGGATTTCTAATAGGGCTACAGCTTTTTGTGGCCCAGATGCCAATCTGATTATTCTCTTTGGTCTCTCATCAATCAGAATAGAGATGGAAGGGACATTGGAGGTCTTCTAGTCCAACCCCCTGCTCAAGCAGGAGATCCTATACCATTACAGACAAGTGGCTGTCCAGTCTCTTCTTAAAAACCTCCAGTGTTGATGCACCAACAACTTCTGATGGCAAGCTGTTCCACTGATTAATTGTCCTCACTGTTAGGAAGATTCTCCTTAATACCAGGTTGCTTCTCTCTTTTTTAAAAAAAAACAATTTTATTTATAATACAATTAAAAGAAACATTGGATATAACGTGTCATTCCAGTATATACGTACATTCTTATCAAATTATTTCACATTTTACAATCGGTTCTTCATCTCTGAATATACATCTAAATTTTATATACAATACTTAATCTATTTCTCTATTTGCTAACCTAAAATTACATACCGTATATTTCTATCTTAACGCTAGCCTATAATCCCAACCGTCCTCCTCAAATCCCTCCAGCAGTAAAATTTATCCCAGGTTTCGAAATAAACTGATCTATATTTGTCTTTCAATACCATTGTGAGCATGTCCTTTCCGCACATGATAATATTTTATATAGTGTCTCTTCTTCTGTGGGAATTTCTTTGCTCTTCCATTTTTGCGCGAACGCTAGCCTAGCTGCAGTCAAGATATGTAACAGCAAATAGATTGTTCCCTTATTGTATTTCTCTGTAGTTATTCCCAACAGGAAAAGTTCAGGTTTTAACTCTAAGTCCAACATTAATATATCTTTCAGCCATCTTCGTATCCTGTTCCAATACTCACAAGCTTTTGAGCATTCCCACCACATATGATAATATAATCCTATTGCTGTTTTACATTTCGAGCATAAAGGTGTCATAAACTGTCAGGAAATTTCTACATAGTTCTAGGTTGCTTCTCTCTTTGATAGGTTTCCATCCATTGTTTCTTGTCTTGCCCTCTGGTGCTTTGGTAAATAGGTTGACCCCCTCCTCTTTGTGGCAACCTCTCAAATATTGGAATACTACTATCATGTCACCGCTAGTCCTTCTTTTCTCTTGACTAGCCAAACCCAAATCCTGAAACCTACCATTAATCATTGCTATTTAGGATCATTTTCATTGCTATTTAGGATCATTTACTTTGTTTAGAAAGTCTTATTAGCAGCTTTGTGTATATTATGTTGTGTTGAGACGAACATTTACTTGCCCTAGCTTTCTACGTTTTTTAAATATTTAGTTTCTAATTGGATTGCAAAAATTAATGAAAAATAGACTATGTAGCATGACAAAATTATTTCCAAATATGTTGGGAGAACAGTATGCTGAAACTTTTTCATCTGCACAGCCGATTTTTCCTCCCTTTTATTATTGATCTTTTTTGTTTTTACTGATTGATGTTTCTCTAGGTTTAACTTACTCATGGAGTTTGAAACAGAAAAATAGAGTATAAATATCAAATTATGAAAGGAACTTTATGCTGTGAAGGATGGAGGTCTAGGACTACATCACCACTTGGAATCTAAGTGTTACAGTCCATAAATTCATACAATTCTATGATAGCAATATTCCAGTATTTGAGAAGCTGCCACAAAGAGGAGGGGATCAATTTATTTTCCAAAGCACCAGAGGGCAGAACAAGAAACAATGGATGGAAACCAATCAAAGAGACAAGCAACCTGGAATTAAGGAGAAACTTCCTAACAGCAAGGACAATTAACCAGTGGAACGACTTGCATTCAGAAGTTATGGGTGCTTCATTACTGGGGTTTTTTAAGAAGAGACTGGACAGTCACTTGTCTAAAATGGTATAGGGTCTTCTGCTTGAGAGGGGGCTGGACTAGAAGACCTCCAATGTCCTTTCCAACTCTATTCTGATTGATTAATTGTGGGAATGGTTTGGATACAAACATAAATCTCCAAAGCACCTGAAGGCAGGACAAGAAGCAACGGATGGAAACTAACCAAAGAGAGAAGCAACCTAGAACTAAGGAGAAATTTCCTGACAGTTAGAACAATTAATCAGTGAAACAATTTGCCTTCAGAAGCTGTGAATGCTCTAACACTGGAAGTTTTTTAAGAAGAGACTAGACAGCCATTTGTCTGAAATGGTATACGATTTCCTGCCTGAGCAGGGGGTTGGACTAGATGACCTCCAAGGTCCCTTCCAACTTTATTATTATTATTATTATTATTATTATTATTATTATTATTATTATTATTATTATTATCTTCAGTGTGGATTTTATTTAAATCATGAATAAGTTCCTTTATCTGGCATTTACAGATTGTTTATATCTTATATAAATGTCAAGATATGAAAAATTAATAACTGTGATGCTCTTTATATATGTTTTGATACTTAATTACTATTTTTAAAAAATCTAACAAGCTGGAAACAAAAACAAAGGCAGTCCATTGCAAACATTATTGAGAAATGTACCAAGGGATTTTTTTTTCCCCATCTCCCTTTCCTCCTGCTCTTGACACGGGAGTAGATCAGGGCCATTAAATGCACTATGGACATTTTTACAGCAAAGCTATTTTCCTCCTATATCATTAGAAGCACCAAAGGTCACTTGCATTAATAGGAGCTCTTATTATAGTTCTGAACAATGAATCTTCTCCTCTATTGGGTTCAAGAGAGTCATGCTTGCAAAGGCTAATCAACAAATCTGTGCTTTCTCACATGATGGATAAACAGAGCTCAGAAAGGGAAGTTCAGCAGAGAAAAGAATTCAAAGCGAGTCTATTTCTTTGCCTGGCCTTGCACAAGGGATTTTCAGAAAGAGACAGAGTTGTTTTGTTCTGTTCCCTTCTAATGTAGTCTTTCAAATGATCAACACCCCTAGAAAAGCCACACTCAAGAGCTTTGGTAGTTTGAAAGCATTAGTGCTTCTACGTTGATATCGGCAATTTTAAAGGTGCAGTCTGACTTTGTGTAGAAAAGATCTTGGATCCAGTACTTTTTGCCCACACATTTTATTGTTGTTTCGGAATACGCAAACCGATGTACTAACTGGCTGAAAACAGAGCTACGGAAATGTGAAAGTAAAACAAAGAAGAACAGAAATGGGTCTCATTTGGTTGGATGACAGAGTAAGCTCCACGACAGAGCAATGACTTCAAGTCAAACCTCAGTCTACAGATCAGCATTCCCATTAAAGAAAAATAAAGAAAGAAAGAAAATGAAAACTACTAACATTTCCTAAAAAGATCACTCACTTACATGAGATCTTGTAAAATATTTGGTGAGTTTTGTGATCTTCTGAGTTTATAATGGGCAAAGTTTTAAATAAATTTCTTTCTGTTCCATGGGTCTCTGAAAGCGTGAATAAACATGTATCATATATTGTACACATATACCTCATACATACATACATACATACATACATACATACACACACACACACACACAGAGAGAGAGAGAGAGAGAGAGAGAGAGAGAGAGAGAGAGAGAGAGAGAGAGAGAGAGAGAGAGAGAGAGAGAGAGAGAGAGAGATGATTACATCTACATCTAGGAAAAATAGATCTAAGTCAAGATTGATTCTAGAATTTCTCAATTGTATATAACCATATTTACTTCCCCTGGAGAATAAAAGAAGTAGTAGTAAACAGAAGAACATCAATAAGATTTTAGAAAAGTAAAGGGAAAATCTCCTGTTTGAAATTAAATTTATTTCCTCCAGTATCACCTCCTTTCATACACATATATAAATATGTGCATTATATAATGACACAGAAGGCAGCCATGACTACAAGTCCCTATCTGTTAGTGTGGTTACCTAACAGGACCTAAAAACCATCGCTTTTCTGTAATGGCCCTTGCTTGTTTATAATGGTATTTGAGAATGACTTTGAGAGATGCTGCCTAGAGCAAGAGTCCCCAACCCCCGGTCCGTGGACCGGTACCGGGCCATGGCATGCCAGCAACTGGTCTGTACAAACAAGCAAAGCCCCATCCACTGGATGCAGGCAGCACACAAAACCACACCCCCTCCAGTCCACAGAAAAACCTCTCACCACGTAACCAGTCCCTGGTGCCCAAAAGGTTGGGGACCTCTGGCCTAGAGAATGATCAGCATGGTTAGTAAAGAATATAGCCCTCAGCTGCATAGTGGATGGAACAAAAGGTTCAGGAAGGACTCTCCCTAAGTTATCAGCCTGTAAAAGTGACAATGTGAGAATTGTACTTTTAGACTTGCAAAATTACCAGGTAGACCAGACGGCAAACACAACCAGATAAACTAATTCTACTTTATTGTAAGGCTACATTAAAAGAATCTTGGAAGCCTAAAAATACAATTCTCCCACCATCATCTTTATAGCCCTATTACTTGGGGGGGGGGGTTATGTATTCGGTTCTCAGGCATTAGACAAAGACACATGGTGAACAAGCAAACTTCTTTATTGATCTTCTCCTTACAACCAGCAACAGCCAAAAGGCACGCAGGCCTTTTATAGAGTCCTGAATCCGGACAGTGTCAACCAATAGGAAGCTGGCTGTTTTCACGCCTTGCGCATGTGTACAAGGCTGGCGACAGCCAGTCTGGTCCCAGGCAGCTTTTGGTCTGCCCGGGACCATTTGCAACATTTCTGAGCCTGCTCACTACTTCAGCAGGCTCAGGACACAACAGGGGGGGGCCTTCCTAAGTCTCTTGCTCCACACACTATCCAGCTGCAGGCTATTCTTTCTTTTATCTGACCATTCCCTAGGCAGCATCTCTTCACCTGATCTCTCCTAAGGTCCCCCCACTGAGATCTGACAAGCCCCTGCTCTCCATGCCTTCTGGAAGACCTTCAAAGTTGGTTCTTCCCTCAAACATTAGGATAAGGTGAGACTAGATCCTAGTGATTGTGTTTGTAACTGTTAATGGGTTAGGGAGCAAGGATTAGTTGGTGGGTGTTTGGGGTATTGCTTTTATGGTTTCCTTTCATTTTGTTATAGTTTGTGAATACCTAGAGTTGTGACACACACAACTCTAGGCATCATACAAGCCTTTTAAATAAAGAAAACAAAGGTGTTTGGACAGGATCACTTTTCACTTTAAAGAATATCTTTAAGAAGAGGGTGAGACAGAAATTATAGCTTTCATTTCATCTGGCATTTAATTTTCTTTCCTTTCAGTTTTGGAAAATTTGTTTTTCATCTCATCTCCTTCCCTCTTCTTGGTTTGAATGGAACAAAATTAAGTATTACAACTACAGACACAATTTATGAAAATTAGATAGTATGTAGTATTTATATTATGCATCTTCTAAAATAGGGAAGGAAAATTTCTGGTCCTCTGAAAACTATTGGACTATAATCTCTGTAATCCAGATATGCCAGTTGTTATTTTTTTCTGAAAAGTTATCCCTATGAAAATCATACAGGCATCCTGAATAAAACTAATAGAGCACAGACCTGAAAAGTAGAGAAATAGGTTTGTGTAAATAGGTACTGTATATGTAAGCGTACATAAAACCCACAAGCTGTATTATATTTGTCCACTGAAATTGCAGATCATTACGGTGTTAAATAAACATGCCAGTAATTACTAAGATGAATTTAAGAATCTGTGTGCATTTTAAATAATAAGTGAGGCTGGTTATTGAGATTTCAATACATTTACAGTGGGGGAATATTAAATTCCTAATGTGAAATATACCTTTAAACTTCCACACATCTCCCGGAAAACAAAGAAATATTTTATTTAGTGATCAGCAGACCAATCCCAAAATGAGCAACAGGAAGTTAGCAATCTTTTCCTGAGGTAAGGGCTTTTTCTATATAATGCTCTAAAATGACAAAGCGAGATCTGTTAATCTCATAAACCAATGCATACAAGATAATCCCCTAAGAAGGTTGTCCCTCTGGCAGGCATATTATTAGAAAAAGCTGATTTGTTTCAGCCTTTGAGGTTTAATGGAGAACATGTTTCTGTACACCTAGGCTTAATTAGGTTAAGTATTATGTTTATTATAACATGATGCTCCAGGTGAATTTCCTTTCCTATCAATCTTTTACTTCCCTACAGAAGCGAAACTGGATTTAGATTCTATTATCACACGTTTGCAATTGTCTTTTAGAACAAGTTACTTTTATTTTATGGTAATTTTTTCCTGCATAAAAAGAAAGAATGGGGTATGTACATCATATTAATCTTGCTTGGTTTAAATTGGCTATCTTCAGCCATTCAATTCTGTGATGATTTCAGCGGTGCTAAGATTTTTTCCCCCTCATTTTCGGCTCCAAGAAGCTTAGCAATTCATAGCCCAGTTTACACTGAAAAATATGACATTTGAGTCAAAGCAAATACTCCTTAACATCTGCTTAACAAAGATACTCTACCTTTGTTTGGGAAGGATTGTATCCTCATGCTTACGGAAGCTGCACACACTCAGTTATTCCAAAGGGAAATAAATCCATTCATTCTCTTTCTTGTTGTTTCTGAAAAAGTCACCCCAACAGATTTTCCCTGCAATAAGACCAGCTTTGTCATAATTGTTTTTGCCTTCTATTTTTATTTTATTTTTCATATGAGTTTAATGCATTTTATCATGACATTCTATTTTTTTTAACCCGGTAACTATTTTTCAACCATTTTATCTTAAGAATTATGTGTGAACTGCGATAAGACAAAAGAAACTATTTTTTAAAGAGAAAATAATCCTGTCTGCATTCATCCTCAGTACACTTTTGAACTGCTTATGTTCTTTGTTCATGAAAGTTGAAGTAAGCTGAGATGCTTTGACAACATTTTGAAAAAGATTCGGTTTTGAGTGCAGACTAGAACATCCTCCCATTGGAGAATTCTTCTGATGCTGTGACATCCTATAATGGTATGTGGAAATGGCCTTGGGAGACAGATGGAAAAGCTGCAGGCAGGGCAATGAACAGATAAGAGGCAGCTTAGCCCACAGCAGGAATGTAGGTGTGGCAAATGTTTCATAAGGGATCCTCCCAAGTTTCTTGTGCTGTATAGGCGATGGGAGAAATTTTGGTTGATGTAACTTTACAACAAAGTTGAATTAATTGATCTAGACCTGCTTTCTATCTGGACTACTTTCAAGGTTGAAACCTCCCAACTGACCAATCACCTTTTGGGGCAGTCATTCTGCATACCTAAAAACATATGCATACACATATGTATAAAGCATATATGCAAAGCTAAAGCATTCACACACACACACAGGCACAACACTCAGTTTTAAAATAAAAATTCCTTTCCTGCATTTTCAAAGTGTTTATTCAAGAATTTGGCATAGAGGTTCAAACATTTGCTTCCAATGCAGAATGTCCCCAGTTGGAAACCAAGTAGAATTTTTAGTTACTATTTTCCTTTCCCTGAGCTCCCTAATGTCCTCTGTGCTTTTTTTCCCTTTCTTTCTTTCTTTCTTTCTTTCTTTCTTTCTTTCTTTCTTTCTTTCTTTCTTTCTTTCTTTCTTTCTTTCTTATTTATTTATATTTTTATTTTTATTTTTTTGGGGTGTACCATTTTATTATTGGTGCAGTTGCTTGAAGGAAAGGTCAGAGAAAGAAAATTTGTGATTTAAACATCACCAAATAGATTCCTGCTGAATTTCAAATCAAGGACCTTCCACGTGTGAAAAACATTCTAGCTGCTGTTCCTTTAGGATAACCTTGTAATCAAGGGAGCCAAAGGCGATCTTGAAAACATGTTTTTCAAGTGAGCAGAATGGCCATTCCTTACACTGAAGTCACACCTCAGCTTTTCAGGCTAGCCTGTAAGGAAGTGAATTCACCAGCTGAAATGGACAAGAGGCACCAGGAAACAGAAGGGCAAAACACTACAGGTGGTCCTTAACTTAGTGACCATTCTAAGTTATAATAGGCTCCCAAAAAACTACTTGAGCCATGGTGGCGCAGTGGTTAGAATGCAGTACGACAGGCTAATTCTGCTGACTGCCGACAGCCAACAGTTTGGCAGTTTGATTCCCACCGGCTCAAGGTTGACTCAGCCTTCCATCCTTCCGAAGTCGGTAAAATGAGGGCCCAGATTGTTGGGGGGGGGCAATATGCTGACTCTGTAAACTGCTTAGAGAGGCTCGTAAAGCACCGTGAAGCTTAAGTCTATAAGTCTAAGTGCTATTGCTACTTACTACCAGGATTCAAAATTCTGATAGCCAACAACCCATAGTCACTTGAGTGCATTTTGGGTGTTTGGCAAATGGCCTACGTTTCCGGAAGTTTGTAGCATCCTGCAATCACATAACCACATTTATAGTGTTTTCTGCCAGAAACCGGCATTTACTTCCGGTTTCTGGTAAAAAAAACACATATTGCATATAATGGGATCACTTAATGACTGCCGCGTTTGCTTTAAAACCAACTTGACTATCACATTCGCTTAGCAACTGTTCCAAAATTGGGTGTGGTCACATAATGGCCTGCTTAATGACTGATATGACTTAGAACCATAATTCCAGACTCCGTTATGGTCCTAAATCGAGGATTACCTGTACTTTAAAATCACACCAGGAAAAATTGGTTGGAGGTCCTATTTGTGTTGGGAGGGAGCTGAATTAAGATGCTATATTCTTCCTACTCTCAAACAAAAAAAAAGGATTCTGGATCTGTTTCTGTAACAGGGCGACCAGGCCATCAATGAACCTAATCAAGAGGAATTTGACACATTATGTATTGCCCAAAACTCTTAATAGAACCATACCCATAAATATGGGATAGAACAGGGGTCCCCAACCCCTGGGCCATGGCCCATTCAGAACCGGGCCACGCAAGCAGCAGGTGAGAGCATGTGTGCATAGCTCCACTTGTATGAGCGGCAGATGTGCATGACAATGTGCAAAGCTCCATTTCTGTGAGCAGAGGGCACATTATCTGCTGCTTGCACAAATGGAGCTGCGCATGTGAGCATGCATGCCTGTTGCTCATACAAAACCATTCCTTCTCCACCATCCTCCGCTGGTTGGTCAAGCCAAAAAGATTGAGGACCACTGGGCTAGAATAGCATGTCCTACTTCGTTTCTGGCTGCATCTTCCTCGACTTTGTGTGGTTTCCAGGCCTATCTAGATCTAAGAAGCTGTTGACATAAGAAAGGCATTGATAACCTCCCAGATCAAATCGATACAGCCATTTTCCCCGATGTGGTTTCTTCTGGAGGAGAGATGGAGTCTTTCCCCAAATTGTACTCTGTTCAGTTCGCATTGAATAATTCTACTCCCATTCTGCTTCCCAGAGTTACTTCTATGTGTGCTGGCAAAGTGATATGGGAAGACAAGACAGGTAATTACTCTTTCAGCTTTCTGTGTGTATAAATCTTTGAGTCAGACTTTGACTGTTGGTGACTTTCTGGACAGGTTCCTGTGATTTTCTTGGTCACAACCTCAGAAGTGATTGCAGGACTGGCAGAAAGGGACTGGTCCAAGGTCACCCAGCCAGCTTTGTGCCTAAGGCAGGACTAAAACTCACGAACTCCCATTTGGTGTCTTAACCACTCCACAAAATTGGCCCTCCATTAATGAAGACATACAGTAATTATGAAAAATATGAAAGATGATACTGATGTTAAAGAAATTATATATATATATAATTGTAGACAAAAGTCCAGCAACTAAACAAGCCCTATTGTCTATCTATATCAGCAAAGGTCACTTTTAACAGGCAATATCACTGGGCTAAAAATAGATTATTTCAACAATGGCTATAAATAGTTATTGTTATAAAAGAACTGCACATTTGTCTTAGGTCACATGCTGACCAAAAAGATCTCTCAATGGGAAATAATGTGAAAAAAATGTTTCCTTCAGTCACTTAACTATTAAAGTCAGTTCTTAAGGAGTCAGGATATCCAAGGCACATCTTTCATTTTGACTACAGTTCTCACGGGAACCTGCTCAGTCTGGTTCTACCAGTATTTGTTTAGCAAAAACATGTATCATTCTTATGGATTAACTGTCCAACCTAAACGTTGACTTGATTGTTGCTAATCATCTGTCACCAATGCTTCAAAGACAGGAGGTTGTGAAATTACTTTACTAAACTCTTATTATTATTAATATTAATATTAATAATAATAATAATAATAATAATAATAATAATAATAATAAAGTTGGAAGGATAAAGATGGAATTAGTTTCCATCCGTTGCTTCTTGTCCTGCCTTCAGGCGCTTTGGTGAATAGCTTGACTCCCTCTTCTTTGTGGCAGCCCCTGAGATATTGGAACACTGCTATCATGTCACCCTTTGTCCTCTTCGTTAAACTAGACATACCCAATTCCAGCAGCCGTTCCTTATATGCTTTGGCCTCCAGTCCCCTAATCATCTTTGTTGCTCTTCTCTGTACTCTTTCTAGAGTCTCAACATCTTTTTTACATCGTGGTCACCAAAACTGGACGCAGTATTCCAAGTGTGGCCTTACCAAGGCATTGTAAAGTGGTATTAATACTTCACGTGATCTTGATTCTGTCCCTCTGTTAATGCAGCCCAGCACTGTGTTGGCCTTTTTGGCAGCTGCAGCACACTGCTGGTTCATATTTAAGTGATTGTCCACTACGACTCCAAGGTCCCTCTCACAGTTTCTACTATTGAGCAAGGTACCCCCTATACTATACCTGTACATTTGGTTTTTCTTGCCTAAATGTAGAACCTTACTTTTTTCACCATTGAATTTCATTTTGTTAGATAGCGCCCAGTGTTCAAGTCTGTCCAGATCCTCCTGTATCCTAAGCCTGTCTTCTGGAGTGTTGGCTATTCCTGCCAGTTTGGTGTTGTCTGCAAATTTGATGATTTCCCTATCTATCCCCTCGTCCAGATCGTTGATGAAGATGTTGAAGAGCACTGGGCCCAGAACAGAGCCCTGGGGCATCCCATTACACCCTTCCTTCCATGTAGATGCGGTTTCATTGAGGACCACACGCTGAGTACGGCCGGTCAGCCAGTTTAATTTACTAAACTTTCCTTCTCTGTCTCTAACTGCAAAGCTTGTATGGCAGGCTAGAAAGTGTACACAGAATATGATTTCTGCTAACACAAATGCTTGTGATGAGCTGAACTAATGTTAATTGGGCTTTTTTTAATTTCCTTTTGCCAAATTCCTTAGGGAATATGTGTCATAATTGTGTGGTAAGTCATCCCTGCCTGGTTTGCACCTTGTACATTACTATTATATAATATGATTTAACTCGTTTGGATTTAACTTGATGTACGAATTCAAGTCTTGTACTTTGTAAATCATATTTTATGGTTCAGCATGATATGAGAAGCAGGTAAATATAGCTTTTCAACAGAGCGCAAGTATTAACTAATCATGGCATAGCACAATATGCAAACACAACCACGGTGAGTTTCTCCATGCCATTTCAATAACAGCTAAGGAGGGCAACTACCGGTATGAAAATGCCAGATGTTAGTGTGATAAATGCTTCCTAACATGAACAATACAGAGGTATCATTTTCAGAAATATCAACATACTCAGAGAAAGTTTGAGTTGTATTCCTGGGTGTTTCTTTAATGGGAATATATTTGGGGGTTAAGAATTCTGTACAAGGGGAGACAAATAGAAATAGAAATAGAAATAGAGTAGAGTAGAGTAGAGTAGAGTAGAGTAGAGTAGAGTAGAGTAGAGTAGAGTAGAGTAGAGTAGAGTAGAACAGAATAGAATGAATTGGAAGGGACCTTGGAGGTCTTCTAGTCCAGCCCCCCGCTTAAGCAGGAGAACCTACACCACCTCAGACAGGTGATTGTCCAGTCTCTTCTTAAAGATCTCCAGTGATGGGGCGCCCACGATTTCTGGGGGTAAGCTGTTCCACTGGTTTATTGTCCTCACTGTCAGGAAGTTTCTCCTTAGATCCAGGTTGCTTCTCTCCTTGATTAGTTTCCAACCATTGTTTCTTGTCCTTCCCTCTGGTGCTCTATCAAGATATTAACATATGAACAGCCATTATTTCTTCCTCAGTGCCTCAGGAAGCAGGCAAAAGCTCTATTCATCCAATAAGAGTACTGTGAGCCTCTCCAAGTCAATTTAGAGTTGGTCAATATCTAAATCAAATAAATACATTTATTTTTTAAAAAAATTGCATATGTGATAAGCACAACAGCCAAGAAAGGGGCAGTGGGTTCTATATGTAGTTATGACCTCCAGTTATGACCATCATGGAGTCTACCCTTCACCACCAACTTGTGGCAGTCATAAAGCAGGTTGGTCACATGACCAACATGATTTTACAATCTTTTTTGTGGCAGTCATTAAGCAAATGTGGTGATCATGTGACTGCAGGATACTGCTAACAAGACCTCTGTGGGAAAGAAATGGTAAAATAACAATGGCAGCTGTGTACAAAGAAAATCTATATAAAAAGTTTTATAGATGGCATTTACCACCTGCAAGATTAGCAAAAATGTTTAAAAACAGGTCTAGCAATTATTGGAAATGTAGGCAAAAGCCAGGCACGTACTACCACCTTTGGTGGACATGCCATAAAGCAAAAAAATTCTGGTCAAAAATACATATGTAGTTAGAGAGAATGTTAAGAAAACATGTAGATTTTAAGCTGGAATTATTTCTTCTAGGTATAACCTCAGAAAATTATGATAAAGAATATGTATATTTAATGTTACATGTATTAACAGCAGCGAGAATTACATTTGCACAGCACTGGAAAAATGAAGAAATACCAGCTGAAGAAGAGATAATTAAGAAAATTTTGGACTGCGTGGAAATGAATAGGCTTCATTGAAAATGAAAGGGAAAGAAGATTCAGAATACTTTCAAACATGGGATGTATTTTACCACTGGCTAGAAAAAAGGGGTAGAGAGTAGGAATTTAAGATGCTGTCATGTGTCTGATTAACGAAACACTTCAAAGAACTTTCAGGCATTTTTTTAACCTAAAAATCTTTTATCAGTATTATAGAGTGTCAGCACAGCATGGTGGATGCTAAGATCTGAATTTCCCTTCCTTTGCACATAACATTCCAGGCATTTCCCCTCCCCTATTTTGGGCTCATGATTCACATCTTCCAATTAACTTGGAGGGCAAAGATTCACTTCTGTTTCTTTTTCCCGGGCTTTCCTTATTTTCTCCTCCCCTTTCCCTGTCACCTGATTTAACTCTAAAAATACCAGACAGTTCTGCATATATTGTCAAAGCAAGAATACACAATATTAGCAGCGTTGACAGATGCATTATCAAGTTAAATATGTGGACCCAGACAACACGTTACTTACTAAGCACTAAAAAATTGTAATTATAAAAAATTAATAAAAGACAAACTTTCAAAAAATAGCTCTGGTTGTGCAGTGGTTAGAATGCAGACTAATTTTGCTGACTTCTGACTGCCAGCATTTCAGCAGTTCGATTCTCACTGGCTCAAGGTTGATTCAACCTTCCATCCTTCCGAGGTGGGTAAAATGAGAACCCAGATTGTTGGGGGGCCAATAGGCTGACTCTGTAAACAGCTTAGAGAGGGTGGTAAAGCACTGTGAAGCAGTATATAAGTCTAAATATATAAGTCTAAACAGCCATAAATGTGGCCTGGGTACCAAGCACCTAAAGTAAGTCACATGATCATGGGGTGGAATGACCATTGGAACTTTGAATCTGGTTCATAAGTACTCTCCAGGTAGGTCCATCAGAACATTAAGCAGTCATTAAGCAACCAGTCATTACTCAAGGACTACTTTTATGTAACCAGATGCTCAAAATGATGCTGGTATTATCCCCTCTTTTTTTTCCTCATTATGACTCATATTCTTTCTACAATGAATGGGGTTGGTTTAGTATTCGTAGGGCCCTCCCTCTTTCCCTCCCTGCTTAAACTTTGGATTAATCTTGCCAATTAGACAAGTAAATAGGAATTGCTGTGTACAATAAACCTAAGAAGCTATTAGGGAAATGAAAAACTCAATGAATGGCTGAGTATGCATGCAGGTGACATTATCACTACATTTCATAGCCCCCTAACCACCCACCCATCAAATTGAAATTTTTATCTAAAGTGTTCCCAACTTATTATAAGACTTCTGGAAATTGTACATAACATCTATTGTGTACATTGCATACTATGAATATAAAGTCTCTTGGCTATTGTATCTTATAAATATTGTACACATTGCATATTATGAAGACGCAAGAAGTAAAAAGCCAATAGTCTAGTCTCCTGGCCATAATAAGGGTATAATATTACAGAAAATAATATTACTGAAACATTACATGTTATATATATATATATATATATAAAATGTGAAATAAATAAAGGTGATCACCAGGATAAAATCATAAACAAAAATGTTTAATCTACAAAACCAAGATGTAGTCGGTCACACTACCGACATCATCAGGATATAAAATGCTGGATCTGGGAGGCATTTTTATGTGGCTGGCTGCCTCTGCGCTCTGACCCTGGATCGGGTCATTGGTCTGCTCATTAGCATCGTCTGTGTAGTTCTTAAAGTGGCCATTTCTAAAGTTGTCCTCCCCTCTCCAATTGCTGTTGTTTTCTTTGTGCGGGTGCGGGTGCCTGGAGATCCGCTGTTCATCCAGTCCCAGTCATCTGTCCCCACCCCCTCATTTGTCTTAGCTTGCCTCTGTATTGCTGCGCTGTCTCGCGTGCGTGCAGAGGCAGGCAGCCACATAAAAACAGACTCCCGGATCCAGCATTTTATACCCTGACGATGTCGATAGTGTGACCGACGAAAGCTTGGTTTTGTAGATTAAACATTTTTGTTTATGATTTTATCCTGGTGATCACCTTTATTTATTTCACATTATGTGTATACCCGGGATTCGTGTTTTTAATGTTATTAAGGACACATATATATATGCTATTTTGGGGGGGATTGCTAACAAAGAGTTCAAGGGAGACTGGGATAGCTATTTCGAGCTATCAAAATAGCTATCCCAGTCTCCCTTTAACTCTTTGTTAGCAATCCAAAAAATTTAGCACAGAAATGATGTCACAGTAGCAATATATATTTCCTAACTAAGTTCTTTCTCTTGTAATTATCAGACAAAATGGAATTAAAATTCACATTACCTTGATATGTTTATGACTAATTGTTTTTTCCCCTCTTTTTGTCATCTCAAGATGTAGATATGATGATTCCCTCCTTGGCTATGGCTTTAGTAGACTATAGAGATTATCTTCATACTGATATAATCATTTTCTTGAACATTGGATTGCCTTTTTAATTTAGCAGGCTGGCTGGGGAATTCTGGGAGTTAAAGTCCACACAACTTAAAGCTGCCAAGTTTGGAAAAACATTGGTTTAATTGTTCTACAATAGCCCTGATGCTTTTGATGCTCTGTTAATTTAAGCTTTTGCAAGCAACACTCCTATCCATCTGCCACAAGTCATTTATCTAGACTAATCCCATTGCCACTTTTCCCATTTGGTTTTTGCTTAAGTTCCTGATCAACATTTTTAAAAAAAAAAAAAAAAAAATCAACACAGGTTAATAAAACTGAGTCACTTAATCATTTGGCTGGTGAAAAGCAGGCCTATAGCAAATTCTCTTCCCATAGATTGGATGAAGAAGGTGTAAAGTGTTGGATTCTAATAGTCACTGGAATTATTTTCAAATGACAGCATTAAATTTCTGCATAGATTGTCATGTAAAAGCAAATTCTGCATGGTGCGTCAGAACCCAACATGAAGTCTCAGCATCCTTCCAATAAATATTCCTTCAAAGCAGATCATGAAAGTGTGGTGGTACATGAATATGAAAAGTGGAACTGACATAGGGAAAAATTAATAATGGACACAAGAACAGAATGCAGGATTGCTATCTTACACCTCAAGTCTTCTTCTCCATCTAGGCACTCTCCAAATATTTTATCTAGAATCCCCAGCCATACTACTGTACAGGTATGTGGCTGTTCCAAAATATGGAATCATAGATTATAGAGCTAGAAGGGACTACAAGTCCAGTGCTTCTCAAACTTGGCAACTTTAAGATGTGTGGACTTCAACTCCCNAGTCCAACCCTCTGGAATCTGCAGAAGAAACAAACTTTCTAGGAGAGATGGGTGATCAGCCACTTCAGGAAAAATTCCAGAGATGGAGAGCCATATCTAGAGCAGGGGTCCCCAACCCCCGGTCCGTGGACCGGTACCGGGCCGCGTCATGCCAGCAACTGGTCCGCACAAACAAAGCCCCATCCGCGGGATGTAGGCAGCACACAAAACCATGCACCCTCCGGTCCGCAGAAAAACCTCTCTCCACGGAACCGGTCCCTGGTGCCCAAAAGGTTGGGAACCTCTGATCTAGAGGACACTGGCATCCTAACTTAGGATTAGAAACTAGCTCCAATGCCCATTCAACTCCAAAAATGACCTGTTGATCATAGAATAATTCCCTTTCAGTCACAAATGTCTTGCCCATTTTTCAGGATTATTGAGAGGATGAAATGAAAAGAGGAACTTGAATGCCACTCTGAACTTGTTGGGAAAATGTCAGAAAAACCAGGTAACACAACTAGAGTAATACAAATCAAATTGAATCAAGACTGTCCTGAAAAAAGAAAATGCAGGGCTAGTATATGAAATAAGGTGGTTGTGAATCTTATCAGAATGCTATTTTTTTTTTAGATTCTGTGTTCCATAAAATGTCTCCATAATTAGAGATGCTTTAGAAGTTCATCTTTAACATAAGGAAGACAATGTGAATAGAGACAAAAGGGAACAGAGTTTAGGGATTCGAAACAACATCCCCTCCGAAGAGGCCACACCATTTAACAGATGCTGCATGAACAAAATCTGCTCAAAAAAGACTTTTTTCCTCTTGTGAAATATGTGTCTGAAAGAAACCATATGCCTTTGGAAGCTGTATACAAAAAGGGGCAATTAGGTTTTGTGGTGGCAATGGAGGTAGAAACAGCTGATGTCAGGAAGATTTACAGAGATTTTAAAAAGGATATATAGTACAGTAGATGAAAAAATATGTGAAATGAATAAAGTCAGCAATTTTTGACAAAAGGGGGTTTCTCAGGAAATCACAAAAGAAAGACATTTGGGGAACATTGTGTACAAGTGCAGCAATTCCCTTCTGATGTGTTTTTTCTGAGATAAAATGTGGAAGTATGGGAAACTGAGGGAGGCTGCAAACTCCTAGAAAGATTTTCATAGAATTTTTTGGCCATCTCATAACTAAGTGCAAAAACATCACATATATCACACAGACCCAAGAACTTCAATAACATTGTCTTCTTTGAATAAAAACTAAAAAACAACTTTTTAACAATTTTGATGACAAGAGGAGGAGGAGGAGGAGGAGGAGGAGGAGGAGGAGGAGGAGGAGGAGGAGGAGAGCAATGTTCCATATCTTTGCATCATAGACTATCAAGCCCAAAAAATGGATTTAAAGGTAAGTAATAGTATCTTGCTGGAATATTATGAATTCTTATCATTGGAAATCTTTAAAGTCAGTCACAACAATTCTGTGACTAGGAACACACAGTGACTTCAATGATAACTTAGTTTAATTGTAGTTTATTGAATAAATGATAAAGCTTTGATTCATGCCTTGGTAAGGCCACACTTGGAATACTGCATCCAGTTTTGGTCACCACGATGTAAAAAAGATGTTGAGAGTCTAGAAAGAGTACAGAGAAGAGCAACAAAGATGATTAGGGGACTGTAGGCTAAAGCATATAAGGAACGGCTGCTGGAATTGGGTATGTCTAGTTTAACAAAGAGAAGGACGAGGGGGGACATGATAGCAGTATTCCAATATCTCATGGGCTGCCACAAAGAAGAGGGGGGTCAACCGATTTTCCAAAGCGCCTGAAGGCAGGACAAGAAGCAACGGATGGAAGCTAACCAAAGAGAGAAGCAACCTAGAACTAAGGAGAAACTTCCTGACAGTTAGAACAATTAACCAGTGGAACAACCTGCCTCCAGAAGCGGTGAATGCACCAAACATTGGAAGTTTTTAAGAAGAAACTGGACAGCCATTTGTCCGAAATGGTATAGGGTTTCCTGCCTGAGCAGGGGGTTGGACTAGATGACCTCCAAGGTCCCTTCTAACTTTATTTTTATTATTATTATTATTATTATTATTATTATTATTATTATTATTATTATTATTATTATTATTATTATTATTATTATTATTATTATTATTATTATTATTATTATTATTATTATTATTTACAAATGCCAATTACTCCATTCAACAAGAGGAGCAGTGGCTCAGTGGCTTAATGATGCTGGAGATGATCTCAGCTCCAGCAGTTTGAGCCCAAGCACTGTGTGGCAGGGTGAGCTCCTGTCACTTGTCTTAGCTTCTGTCCACCTAACAATTTGAAAGCGTGTTCTATGAAAGTAGATAGATAGATATCACTTCGGTGGGGAGACAAGTTAGTGCTCTGTGCAGGCAGTCAGATTCCTGATGGCTCTGAACCTTCCTAGTTGGGGTGCCCGTTTGTAAGGCAGCTCCAGGAAGGGAGGAGGCCTTGGGTGATGCTGCAGAAAGACCCGTTCGTCTTTCTCTCTGGTGAGAAGCCAGCTCTCTCTCCTGTGGCCCACCTTGGAAAGTGCACAAGCGTGTCCTATAACAGGGCTGTGTATTGGATTGTGATCTCCTGGCTTCTGTAACCACACCATATGCTAATAATAATCTCTTTGGTCCTGGTTATGCATTTGCATGGCACACCTTAAGAAGAAGCGTGCAAGGATGTCCTATAACAGGACTGGTACCTTAGCAAGCCAAACTACATTGTGGTCTCCTGGCTATTGTAACAACAATACGCACTGATAATAATAATAATAATTCCATTCAACATGTTACAGCAAAATCAAACACTTTTCTTTATGCTTTAGTATGATGTATAAATCCCAGTTTGGGTCAACCTCTAGGCCAGGGCTTTTCAACCAGTGGTACGGGTACCACCTGTGGTACATTGGCACCTGGCAGGTGGTACACAACCATCCTAGAAAAGTGGTAGCGGGGGAGGGGAATGAGCTGAACTGGTGGCAGCACCACACAAGCCTGAGCGAGAGATGGCTGGAGCTGCAGGGCTGTCAGGGCTCAGTGGAAGCACCAGGATCAGTGCCAGGCTCCATCTGGGCCCAGAAGAAGCGCCGATCAGCTGGAATGTTGCAGCATCTCCAGGGTCTTGTGATTTACATTCAGATGCTTGGCAACTGATTCATATTTATGACGGTCACAGTGTCCCAGGGTCATGTGAAGTGACCAAAACCTGCTGCAACCACCCAGCAGATGGGGGAATAAAAACCAAACACCCCCAATCCACCCCTGCTGCCAATCCTCAACAGAAATGCTCACAACAATGAAAACCTCGGACAGGAGGAAGAGCGCCGCCGGGAGGACAAGCAGGTGTCTTGCTCGGCTGTGGCTTGGGGGTCACTTTTTTCAGTGCCATTGTAACTTCGAACAGCCACTAAGCGAACTGTTGTAAGTCGAGAACTACTGTACTTTATCACTTTTTTCCTTTTGTTTTAATTTGGTCATCAAGTTTTTGACACCTTGCTAGGTGACTGTTGGTACTCGGATATTGCCATATCCTAAAAGTGGTGCAATGGGTGAAAAGGTTGAAAAGCCCTGCTCTAGGCTGAAAGACTTTAACTAACTGCTGACTTTTGCTTGTCCAGATGGTAGGCAGGATATTAGCAATATAGCCGGCATTTTCAAAATTAAAAATGGCTCCCAAGAATAACTACTGGATGTCTTCTTCTATAAACTACAGAACCAGGATTGAGTTTCAAATGCAGCCTAAATAATTTTCTGTCAAAAGTCTGTCATTCACTACTCTTAATCCTACAATTTATAAAAAAAAACAACAAATTATACTTTCCTTGGATTCCTTGAAGAGAAGTAGCTCCCGTCCACCCCCGGTGGATTCATCACTATACATTGTGTTACTGCTTCATTAAAATGATGGCACTAATACATGCTGTTTTCTCTCTTTTAATTGCTTGTGGCTCCTGGAACACGTTTTGCTGTTATTCTGTGCAAGGCGGCACCCTCATTCTCACTCTTAACTGACAGTTCTGTTCAGCTGTCATCTGCGGTAATGGCCTGTTTGGTTACAGAGGTTTGCCTGCTGAATAATTTACCAAGCTGAGCTGCTTTCCAAAGCTTGGTCCATGTCTTCAATAAAAGGCAAGTATCACACCATGCAGAGATCTTTAACTGATTGACAGTTTTTCCTGTTTGATTTTGCTTGCCTTGAATTCTGGCCCAGACTCATGTTTGCTTTGGATTTTGTTGTTGTTATTGTTTGCATTTATGAGGAATTTCCGTATAATAAAAGATAAATCATGAAAAAGAAAAGAAAGTGCAAAAAAGGAAAAAAGTAAACTCACTAACGTGTCTGTTGGAAAGAAACTTGGAAGTCATTTATCTACTTAACTTTGTCCCAGACTCATGCTGAGTAATAGAATAACAGATTTGGAAGGGACTTGGAGGTCTTCTAGTCCACCCCACTGGACAAGCAAGAGACCCTATGACATTTCAGACAAATGATTGTCCAATCTCTTTTTAAAAACCTCCAGTGTTGGAGCACCCACAACTTCTGAAGGCAAGTCATTCCATGATTAACTGTCAGGAAGTTTCTCCTTAGTTCTAGGTTGCTTCTCTCCTTGATTAGTTTCCACCCATTGCTTCTTGTCCTGCCTTCAGGTGCTTTGGAGAATAGCTTGACTCCCTCTTCTTTATGGCAACCCCTGAGATATTGGAACACTGATATCATGTCACCCCTCGTCCTTCTCTTCATTAAACTAGACATTAAACTCTCGTGGAGAGAGTCTGAAAATGTCAGGTTGAATAAGGCAATGGGCAGAATGGAAGGACAAAACCCATCCCCCAACTCAGCATCTTCACTGCAGCTCCACCTGTATGTTGATCTTGGATCTAACTTTACGGCTAACTTTAAATCTTTTTATGTTTATAGTCTTATAAGCATATTTATAACAATATTCATTAGCATTTTCAACTTTTTTAAACAGAATCTACATTTTGAGATCCAATTACAATAATTTTAAAAAAATGGATCCAAACTATAAATCAGAATTTAAAAGTTGCTGAAGCCAAGCCAATCTAGGAAATTTCCAGGACATTGCCTCTCAGCAGTCCTTATTAAAAACAGAGATGGTATTTAAGGGAAGACAGGAAAGATGAATGCTGCAGCAGATTTCACAATTTTACAATACACTAAAGGGTAAATAATGCAAGGCTGTCCCATTTTCCCTAGCATAATTTAACTAATTACACAGCCTCCCCTGTATCATAACCAATCTTATGTAAACATAATGATCTTTGCTGAGAATTCCCTCAGTTTAGTTAACCAATTGCTTTTCTAATTCTTGAGTTGTCATTAAAACCTCTCTCATTTAAATACCAGCAGCTGTGTACCATACTATCGTTGTCAAAATGTAACCCTTGATACTTTGGTAAAAGAGAAGGGGGAAAAAATGATATTCCTCATGCGGTTTTTAATTACATGGCTTGAAAAGGAAATAATGATTGCTAATGATGGAATTAAGAACCCCTGAATCTAATTAGATCTAGCATAGTGATACATTTCTTCTGTTGTACTGTAAAATTTATCCAAATGCTTCCCCTTAGATTGTGTTTTTAAAAAGATACTAATTGCAGCATTAATTATAATTTGAATATGTCTGCATATGTTTAGTCATATATGCAGTAACTCCACATACACACTGAGCTATGCTCTTGAACAGTGTCAGATTGAACTTCATCTCTTTCTGAAATTGAAGGAAAGAAATGTGTATATTTCAGTTCACCAGAACTTTTCAAGATGTCACTTCCCAAACTCCAGCCTCAACCAAGGCCCAATTATACCTGATATCTACATTTTCCCTAGTTTTGCAATGGTGGATAGAATTTAAGAAAAAAAAAACACAAAATCATAAATTAGAGACAAGGTGGCACCAAAGTGCATTGTTAGAAAGAAAAAAAATGCATATGTTAAGAAAACTGTGTTACAATGTGTGTAATAGAAGAAACCCCTATGATTTTTAAGATCAAACTGGTGCAGAATTAGGATCAGAATAAATAAACAAATGAATCAGAATACATTTAGGTTTAAATGAACTTCAGAAATGAGACAATCCCATGATCTTTTTATCAATCCTTAACTATTTCACATGGTTTTATTATGCATGATTTTTGCTTTTGCTTTTTGTACCACGTGTTTTGTTTAAATTAAAAAACAGCATAAAAATGAGGAGGTGATAAGCCGCCTGGGAAAGCCAAGGGAAATCATCAAAACAATTAAAAAACGAAAATTAGAATATTTCGGACATGTGATGCGATACCCAGAAAAATACAGCATACTCCATTTAATCCTCCAGAGAAAGATTGAAGGCAAACGAGGTCCAGGCAGAAGAAGAACATCGTGACTTCAAAATCTAAGGGATTGGTTTGGACAAAACTCAGCAGCACTTTTTCATGCGGCTGCTGATAAAAACAGGATTGCCAACATGATCGCCAATGTCCGATAACGGATATGACAGAAGAAGAAGAAGAAGAAGAAGAAGAAGAAGAAGAAGAAGAAGAAGAAGAAGAAGAAGAAGAAGAAGAAGAAGAAGAAGAAGAAGAAGAAGAAGAAGAAGAAGAAGAAGAAGAAGAAGAAGAAGAAGAAGAAGAAGAAGAAGAAGAAGAAGAAGAAGAAGAAGAAGAAGAAGAAGAAGAAGAAGAAGAAGAATCAAGTAGTTAGATAATAGAAATTTTAGGGGAACATGAAATTAGGGTGGTAATCCATCCTCTAAAACTTCTTTAACTTTTAATTTTCAGTTTTGAGCATGTTAATCCACAACCCCAGTTCTTCTGAACTTTACAACTTGACTCTGTTCAGATGTTTGGGACTATGACTATCAAAACTTCTATGAACTCATCAGTAAAATCCACCACTGTAAGTACGAGAAACGTTTTTGATGGTGGTCTCCTCATGATATAACTCTTTTCTTTCAAGTTGTCTTTAGGAGTCTTTTTGTTGTTTATCAAAACTATTTTAAGCTGCTCCTCTTCCTCAGAAATACCTCAGTGGTACAGAAGAGGCATAAAAAATAAATAAATGCACCACTAGTCAAGGATATCAACATTTGTTTTTCTGGTGTCTGCTTTTCTTCATTTTACTGCTGGCTTTAAATTGCACTGTTGAATGGAAAATACTGTATCTCTCCTATCACAGACATGTCCTTGTGGTCATCAGAAGTCAAGTTCAGCTCAAGGCAACTTTTATCTTTGTATAACCCTTGCAAATGTATAAATAGGACAGAACAAAACATAATTGTTTCAACGAAAGATTATAACAAGGAAGAAGGAAAGAGAAGGCACACAGGTTAAAAAACAAAGTAGATAATTACATACAGTAAAATGGTATCTGTGATAACCATAGTTTAGTTATCTGAAAATTAAAAAAAATTGCCCAGACTAGTAAATGTGAGTCGTAAACTTGCATTGATTATTTAGTCCCCGCTTTTTGCACTCACCACCTGAATATTCTGGCTTTTGTGCTACATAAATACTTTATTTCAAGAAATAAATTCTGAAGGGCAAGTGATTGATAGCAACCAAACTCAGTTTTACTGTCAGTTTCAGAAAACTACTGCCAAACAGTTTTTAAAAAGTAATTTCATTATCATTTGTTTTAATTTTCAGGGGTTTTTTTACAGTTCAGAAAACATCACTGAAATTATGAAATATTTCCTAGGAAGATAGGAATAATTTTCTATAGTATAAGATTGATTAGAATTCAATAAATTAGATTCAATTAGGTGAAACATATTAGACAGTCAGCATTCTGTAAGAAAGATGGGTTCACTCTGTTCTAGGAAATGGAGATTATCCTTTAATAGTTCTTAACATGAGAAATAATTTGTTCACTTTTTTTTCAGTTATTTCAGTTTTCTACCATCATTTGTTCACACTTCAACATCTCTGTTTGCTCCTTTTATTTTGATGATGATGAAGATAACCAATCATTTACCTTCTTGATCCCAATAAGACAATTGAGAACCCACTAGATCAGAGGTCCCCAACCTATGGGTCGCAGCCCACTACTGGGCTGTGGCCTCTTGGCCGCCGGGCCATGTGAGTAGCTGGGAAGTGCATACCCATGTGCGCATGCTCATCCCCCTTGTGCCACTGTTGCCATTAGTGTTGTGAGGGCAGCGGCAGTGCCGCGAGTATTGCAAGGACAGTGGCATCACCGCAAGCGGCAGGTGGACCGCGGCGTGATCCTCGCATGGGGCGGCGGTGCAATCCTCATGCGAGGGGCAGCATTCCTGCAGGCCATGGCATGAGCTTCATGTGCGGGGGAGCATGAGCCTCGCACCGGGGGCAGCATCGCTGCAGGCCATGGCGCAAGCATCACACTGGTGGTAGCATTACCGCAATCCTGGAGGAGGCAGCACCACAAGCCTCACATAGGCACCGCCATCACTAGAGCCTTGCGCACATGCTCGCAGCCCCATTTGCATGGTGCACATGCTCACAGCCTGTTTGTATATGTGTGGGCACGTGTGGCCACATTCACATTTGCACATGCGTGCATAAGGTGCCTGCCCTTCCCTCTCCCACTGGGCTGCCAAAACAAAAAGGTTGGACACCCCTACACTAAATCAGTGCTTCTCAACCGTGGCAATTTTAAGATGTCTGGACTTCAACTTTAACAGATTCTCTTTAGCAAGATTTATTGAGCTGAAAGATGTAAAATTTCAGCAACTAGGTTTATTCTCAATGTACAGCCAATATACAGTAGTCCTAGATATATTAGGTGAATTCTTTCTGATTTTCTTTAAAACACCATACTTAGGTTCTGGCAAGTTGCAGGTGTTTTCTCTAATAATGGGAATGTTTACAGGTGGTTGTTTACATAAAAGTCTCTTAAATCTTTTAAGTTGGGTGATCAACTCTTCCAACAACTCTAACCCAAACCGGTCCTATACACGTTTACTTGAAAAGAAGTCCCTTTGAATTCACCTGGCTGTACAGAAGGGAGTAAAGGATTGCAGGCTAAATTATGCTAGACAAAAAGATTCCCAGTCCAATGAATAGGACCATAAATATAATCCACTGACTGGAGAATTCAGTGCAATAACAAATAAGATATAGTACAGCTATTTTACATTTCTGCAAATATTTATTTTATTAAGTTTTTATACCGCCCCTCTCTCCTGTGAGCTTTCCAGTCCATAAGCTCTGACTCTGGCCAACTTACAGGTTATAAAACAAGTAGAAAGATAATTAAAATATTAAAACATTAAAACTACACAGATTAAGATTTTTAAAACTATACTGAACCTAGAATTAAGAGACAGACTGGACGGGGATGAAGTCTTCTTAACTTGTCAACCCTCACCAGCGGTAAGCGCTGGCCTCGGAGCCCCAGTCCAACTAGCATATTTAATTAATTTTAGGGCAAAAGAAAAGAATCAGAAATGAGGAAGGAGGAGAGGGTTATTTTAGAAGCCCCCTGCAGTTTCATGAATGAGAAAGAGCAAATAAATAAATAAATGAGCTCACTTATACTCATGCCAATAACAGTCAATAGAACTTTTATTGATTCATCAAAATGCAAATGGGACAATATAATCTTTACCTGTGAATGAGTTGGGAATTAGTTAATTCGGCTTTCTCATTTGTAAGCTAATTAATACATAGCTCTTAAGAAACCCAATGTGTTAGATTCAGCATAATCTTGAATGGATCAAGCTAATTTGAAGGGATTTTCTTAACATCCAAACAGATGAGGGATTCATTTAAATGATTTTGGAAATGTATAGGGATAAACATACAGAGGAAATGTATCTCCAATACCTGATATATTTTTTTCCCAACTCCTATGTATACTGCATCCAGTTTTGGTCACCACGATGTAAAAAAGATGCTGAGACTCTAGAAAGAGTACAGAGAAGAGCAACAAAGATGATTAGGGGACTGGAGGCTAAAACATATAAGGAACGGTTGCTGGAATTGGGTATGTCTAGTTTCATGAAGAGAAGGACGAGGGGGGGCATGATAGCAGTGTTCCAATATCTCAGGGGCTGCCACAAAGAAGAGGGAGTCAAGCTATTCTCCAAGGCGCCTGAAGGCAGGATGAGAAGCAATGGGTGGAAACTTATCAAAGAGAGAAGCAACCTAGAAATAAGGAGAAACTTCCTGACAGTTAGAACAATTAACCAGTGGAACAACCTGCCTCCAGAAGCGGTGAATGCTCCAATACTGAAAGTTTTTAAGAAGAGACTGGACAGCCGTTTGTCTGAAATGGTGTAGGGTTCCTGCCTGGGCAGGGGGTTGGACTCGATGACCTCCAAGGTCCCTTCCAACTTTATTATTATTATTATTATTATTATTATTATTATTATTATTATTATTATTATTATTATTATTATTATTATTATTATTATTATTATTATTATTATAAGGTAATCCCCAGATACAGGAAAAAAAAACAAGCTTTATGCCAGGGAATTATTTTACTAGAGTTCACCAGCCACAGTGCTTCAGGGAGGATATACGGCAGGGGT
>NW_015387992.1:233253-241007 GCF_001527695.2 Protobothrops mucrosquamatus | reverse complement strand
TTATTATTATTATTATTATTATTATTATTATTATTATTATTATTATTATTATTATTATTATTATTATTATTATTATTATTATTATTATTATTATAAGGTAATCCCCAGATACAGGAAAAAAAAACAAGCTTTATGCCAGGGAATTATTTTACTAGAGTTCACCAGCCACAGTGCTTCAGGGAGGATATACGGCAGGGGTAGGCAACCTTGGCTCTTTTATGACTCGTGGACTTCAACTCCCAGAATTCCTGGGAGTTGAAGTCCACGAGTCATAAAAGAGTCAAGGTTGCCTACCCCTGATATAGGGGAAATGTAACACAGGATTCTTCGGTGTCATTTGCTAATGTCAAGGAGTAGGAATCTATAAACTGCTCAATCCAGAAAAATGTACCATTAAACTTCTTTGCTTGGATAATTCTAGGTAGCCAGCTTCTTCCACCTCATTCCCATACACTTTTGTACTATTGCCTTTTCTACAAAAATGGTAGCAACTATATTTTTTTTTAAAAAAAATGCACTTCAAGAAATAGACTCTTAGGGTTCCATATTTCTTCTTCATTTTATTTAATGTTGCTGTAAACTTTATGACTAAGAGGTGGTCAACACACAAGTCCCTATGCTCAGCTGTGCCAGTATCAGTGATCCCATTGGGTCCCTAACCACAATGATTCAGTTAGAGGGAACAGTATTAATGGTTATACTTGGGTTCCAGGATCATAGAGACAAGACAAGACACATGGTTCTGTGTAGTGCTTTTTTTGTTAAAAAAAAAAAAAAAAAGTGCCAGAACTCACTCACGTCATACAACCTGCCTTGCCTACCCTACAAGGCTCCATCCAAAAAAGGTGCCGGAACTCCATTCTGGGCGTTCTATGAGAAAAAAAAGCCCTGGTTCTGTGGGATAATGCAGTCCTTCATTTTGGTTATCTTTTAGCTGCCGAATGATAGGATAACAGAATAACAGAGTTGGAAGGGACCTTGGAGGGACATTTCAAACAACCCCCTGCTCAGGCAGAAAACCCTATACCATTTCAGACAAGTAGTTGCCCAATCTCTTCTTAAAAACCTCCAATGTTGGAGCATCCACAACCTCTGGAGGAAAATTTTTCCACTGATAAATTGTTCTAACTGTTAGGAAATTTCTCCTTATTTCTAGGTTGCTTCTCTCCTTGATTATTTATTTTATTTATTTATTTATTAAATTTATATACCGCCCTATCTCCCTTGCGGGACTCAGGGCGGTGAACAGGCGATACTAAAAACCACGAATAAATAAATAATTTCTGTTTTAAAATCGAATTGAATAATAGGCCTGTTCTAAAAACACACCCATACAAAACCCCCCACTGAAACACAATCCAAACTACGCCAGGCCGGCCGCACGGAATAGGTGGGCCTTCAGGGCTCGGCGAAAAAGGCGCAGGTCCGCAACTGTACGTAGGTCGGGGGGTAGGTCATTCCAGAGGGCAGGAGCTGCCGCAGAGAAGGCTCTCCCCCTGGGGGTCGCCAGCCGGCATTGTTTGGCCGACGGCACTCTAAGGAGGCCCTCTCTGTGGGAGCGGACTGGTCGAAGGGAGGTGTTTGGTAGGAGGCGGTCTTGCAAATAGTTTCCATCCATGGCTTCTTCATTGCCTTCAGGTGCTTTGGAGAATAGGATGACCCCTTATATCTGGGGTTTCAAACTCGCAACGTCATGTGACGTATTGTGACATATTGTGACTTTTTTTCCATTGCCAGCAATGGGGTGGACGCAGTTTCAGCATGATGCATCCGGCCTGCGGGCCGGCAGTTTGACACCCCTGCCTTATATGATGACTGATTGCTCAACAATTTACAGAGATTGGACGATTAAAGTCACTATGGAGAAAAATAGTGCCTGCAGTATAACAACCAGTAGTTTTGTACACAGTGGCTTGTATGACTGATTTGGAGGTCCAAACACCAAACACAGACCTTGGACTCCAGCACAGGAAAGCTGAGTGGATAGCATTGCAAAATGAATCCACTTTGACAGAACAGGAAAGATGCACTTTGGGGGCAGACTGATTTAAAGCATTGTGATTTCCCAGGAGCACTAGAACAGGATGAAAGCAGGGCTAATCTGGCCATGTTTGCATAACGATTCTGTTTTAATCTTTACTGCATCCTTGGAATGGTAACACTTGTTTTCCAGAATCGATGGAGAGTTATCCCCATACCTACCTCCCTTTTTAAGCTATCTGAGTAAGCAGGTGTTAATGTAGAAAGACTTATCTGGTTCCATGCACTGTGAAGAACAAATGTGGAGATGCAGAGGCAAATGTTTATGTGTGCTTTTGAGTCAGCCTTGACTTTGGCAATTACAGGGAAAAATCCATGCAGTTTTCTTGCCACCATTTTCAGCAAAATGGTTTGCAGTTGCCTTCTTTTTGGGGTTGAGAGAAGAGGCCCAAAGTCACTCAAATGGCTTCTGAATCTAAGCCAGAAATAGAAGTCAGAGACATAGGGTATTCTATTTGCTTCAGGAGTGAACATATATCTGCCATATATTGTTTTATTGTTACTATTTTGTCAACAAAGCAGAATAGCTGGGGGGGAGGGAATGTAAATGAAATAGGGTGAAAGAATGAGCAATTAGCAATGCAATAGTATTGGCATCCTAGACAGGCCTTACTATCCTCCACAGGACTTGATGGTAGGAGATGACCAGGCTGAGACCAAGGGAGGGGTCAAACGCATTACCAGTCATGAGTCCCTGCACCCTCATAAGAGATCTAAGTCCAGCCCCCTTTGAATTCCTTTCTATTCTTAACTCCTGCTAATTTCCATAATTACAATAAATCTTTATACACATTTGAAATGCCTGGGTCTTTTGATTTCCCTGGTGCTGACACTGATATTGTTATGAAGAGTCTGGGGGGGGGGGGGAATGCGGAAGGCAACTACCACCAAAAAGTAGAGAAACTCTGTGGGGTAACTTTTTATTTACTAGGGGAATGAAAAAAAAGAAAGTCTTTGGCCTGCTTTTAAAAGAAAGCCTGAGGATTTCTTAAATTATCAACTCTTAATTGTTTGTGTGTGTGTGTGTGTGCTATCTGGTGAAAATGCATAATTGAAGCTCTGATGGTGACAGGAGGGGGTTAAAATCACAGCTTTTCCTTTTGTTGCAAAATTCCTGTGGTTCCATCTTTTATTGCAGCTACATTTGAAAATGTAGTATAATCTGCAAATAAAAGTAGGAGAATACTGCAACCTAGCCCATTTACCAGTTTTCATTTTTAATATGTTTTGAAAGTAGTAATCTCTTTTTGTTACCACTTAAATCAGTACAAGATACTCAGGGATAGCTAAGGAAAGCTGGGATAAGATATTGCCATTTTCGATTGCTGCACAGAACTGTAATTATATGGTTTGTTAATTATATGGTTTAAGTGCAATGTGTGTTCAGCGTATATCTATAGTCTTGGGCAAGGAAACTCACTCAAAGACGTATTTTTCTTTCTGCCTCAAAGCCATTCATTATAGCAGCAAGTATTGGAAAAAACGCAGTGGTTCTTTCAGGGACTAGGTTTTAAAAGCCCATAAACATGACTCGCAGGTACAGACTTATATAATGTGGTTAAATAGAAGGTGACTAACGACCGTTTCCACAAAGCAATTAAGTGAACTTGCTCAGATTCAAGTCAATCGAGGGCCATTAAAGTCAACAGCAGGGACCTTAGTTCACGGCACATGAAAACTCAAAGATTTCTGTAAACTGGAGAGCCAAATGCTGTATGTCTGGCAAGGATAATATTGGCTTCAGTTCCTCCCATAACTAATAAACCAGAGATAATTTGCTAGGGCACATCCACAGCGCACCCACTCAGCCTGCTGGGCTTACAGTTAGGAAAGGTTTCTGGGCTTTTGTGTGACAATAAAATGTCCCACTCAGATAAGAATACTCACATGTGCTGGGGAAAAAAAAAACCCTTTGAATGGTTTAAAATGAAATGCAATGATTACTGGTTATTTGTAGATTTCTATTCATAGAATATTTTAACACTTTAAAAAGGAAGTTCGCCAACAACTTTTGGAAGTGCGCTAAAGGCACACAAGACTTAGTGTCAGTTCCAGTTTTGGGTCCTAACCCATTTGTGCAAGGACGCAACCTTATTTTGATCTTCAGTTCTGTTGCCCCGAGGACTACTTATTTGTATTTTGTTTGATAAAAGTCATTCACTTACACTTGATGCTTGCCAATATTTGCAGAAGAGGATTTTGTTTTTCTGCTTTATTTGTGAATTTCTTTATCACTTTTCTATGTGGGTTTTTTTTTTTTTTTGCTTTTTAGTTTATGTGTTTTGCTGAAAAATACCCACCAAGAATAGTTCAAAAAAAAAATTGAATAAGGAGAGATGAGGGAATAGCAGAGAGGTCATAGAAGTTGCAGATGAGATAAAGCTTGCAGGGAGGAGATTGCTAAAATCTCAGAAGACAAAGTCAAGATTCAAAAGGATCTTCTCATACATGGACATTGAACAAAATGTTGTTCAATGGTTAGACATATAAGGCCCTGCACATAGGCAGAAAAAAATAGCTGTGTAGATAAGAGGTAGGTGTCATGGTTCCGATGCTAAGACTAACAAAATCAGAACTCCGAGGCTAGAGATTTCCTCAAAGAATATGTTTATTGGTTACAGAATATCGGCACGGTCAAAGGTGAAACCAAGTCTGAAATTCCCTCCAAAGAGTTACACTATTACAAAGTCAAACTTCCCATCCCAGGGCTATGCAATCAGCTACGTTCCCCAATAGAATAATTTGGCGGGCTTTCTAACTAAATGCCCAACCCACAAAGCTAACTGATAGAATGACCTTGGTTCCCACGGAAGCCAGAATTGTTTATACTAGCAAAAATACTCCACACCCCCTCCCTTTCTTGTGGCAACCTAGAACAAGCAAGATGGCTTCAGCCAGGTTCATTATAAAGTTGACAGTAGATTGTAACTGGCTTAGCAGAATACAGATAGTCCTCAACTTACAATAGTTTGTTTAGTGACCATTTGAAGTTACATCACTGAAAAAAAGTGACTTATGATAGTTCTTCACATTTATGACTGTTACAGCATCCCCGTGGTTATGCGATCAAAATTCGGGCACTTGGTAACTGATTCATATTTATGATGGTTGCAGGGTCCCTGGGTCATGTGATCCCCTTTTGTGACCTTCTGACAAGCAGAGTCAATGAATCAAGTGAAGTGAAGCCGAATTCACTTAACAACCACGTTACTAATTTAACAACTGCAATGATTCACTTAACAACTGTGGCAAGAAAGGTGGTAAAGTGGGGCAAAAATCACTTAACAAATGTCTCACCTAGCAACAAAAATGTTGGGCTTAATTGTGGTCATTAGTCAAAGACTATCTGCACAGAATAAAGCCATTGGAAGGGATCTTGGAGGTCTTCTAGTCCAGGGCTTTTCAACTTTTTCACCCATTGTACCACTTTTAGGATATGGCAATATCTGAGTACCACCCGTCGCCTAGCAAGGTGTCAAAAACTTGACCAAAAGAAAAGAAAAAAGTGATAAAGTACAGGTAGTCCTCGACTTACAATAGTTTGCTTAGTGACTGTTCGAAGTTACAATGGCACTGAAAAAAGTGCCCCCCAAGCCACAGCCGAGCAAGACACCTGCCTGCCCGCCCGGCGGCGCTCTTCCTCCTGTCGGAGGTTTTCATTGTTGTGAGCATTTCTGTTGATGATTGACAGCAGGGGTGGGATGGGGGGTGTTTGGTTTTTATTTCCCCCTTCTGCTGGGTGGTTGCAGCAGGTTTTGGTCACTTCACATGACCCTGGGACACTGTGACCATCATAAATATGAATCAGTTGCCAAGCATCTGAATGTAAATCACAAGACCCTGGAGATGCTGCAACATTCCAGCTGATCGGCGCTTCTTCTGGGCTCAGCAGAAGCGCCAGGATCAGTGCCGAGTTCTAGCTGGAGCCTGGCGCTGATCCTGGCGCTTCCGCTGAGCCCTGACAGCCCTGCAACTTCAGCCATCTCTCGCTCAGGCTTGTGCGGTGCTGCCATCTGTTCAGCTCATTCCCCTCCCCCGCTACCACTTTTCTAGGATGGTCGTGTACCACCTGCCAGGTGCCAATGTACCACAGGTGGTACCTGTACCACTGGTTGAAAAGCCTTGTTCTAGTCCAACCCCCTGCTCAAGCAGGAAACTGTATACCATTTCAGACAAGTGGCTTCCTAGTCTCTTCTTAAAAACCTCCAGTGATGGAGCCACCATGACTTCCGGTGGCAAGTCGTTCCACTGGTTAATGGTTCTCAATGGCAGGAAATTTATCCTTAATTCTAGGTTGGATCTCTAGGAAGCTAAATGGTGGAAAAACAGAAGCCTCTTTTGCAGGTGCAGAAAATGTCTGTGAAATGGAAAGGTAGATTTCACCACAGCATTAGATGGCTTGCTGTATTTGCATGGACTAAGGTCTCAGCACAGGGGCTTAAAAACCTAAAGTTTATACTCCTCCCTGATATAAAAAAAACATAATTAGTTCTCAAATATATTTTTCTTTGACCAAACCCTTTGTTGGGGAGAAATAAGTATAACCCAGACACCTCTTTCTCTTCTTTCTGAATTAAAAACCAAGATTATTTATCCTACAAGGGACTGTGCTAATAGATTTGAATGGTGAGACCAATTAATTCTCTCAGTGTTCATAGAAATCCCACCACAAAATCAAAACATGCAGGCTCGTTAACATTTTTCTCTTAATTATCCCAGAGCCATTTGTGCTAATAGTAGCAAAGAAACAACAAAATATGGACCTTTTTTTCTTGTGTTAATAATGTCCCAGGCTAGTGATTGTTGATCATGCTTTTACTGCGATGATGATCATGTCATCTGGTGTAAATTAGCAGCCATCTCATTAAGCAATAATAATAGCTTATAAGTAACTGTAGCAGTGTACTTGGTGCCCCACACAGAGAGAAGGATTCATAACAAATGGGCAACCTATTTGTTTCTTCACTTTCTGTAACCTTATTATTGTATCAATTAGGTCATCCTTTCTCTCACCTATGCTAAGAACAGGAAAATATTTCCCTTCATTATTATTACACCAGATTACACTGCCTCTACTCTGATTCTGAAAATCATATTAGCAGCGAAATCTGTTCTTTGCTAAGTTGAAGGTTCTGACATTCCACCATGTGATTCATCCAGTCTACAGGGATATTTTTGTAGTGTGAGAGCTGGTTCTCATATTAATAAGAAGACTAGTAGCTGTTTCCAAAAAATGTTCTACAGACAGCCGCACTTTCATCAAAGAGACATCAAAGGAGCACAAGAAAAGCCAAACAAATAGAATCTTGCCATTTTAAGGTGCCTATATATAGAATTCTCATTTAAAAGAATAATACTTGTCAAAATGTTCCTGCTTTTAAACTTTCTTCCTAATAAATCTTATAAATCAGAAGTTCTAAGAGACTTGTGCTTTGGGATTATCCATTTCTGCCCAGGTCCAAGTCCTTCCAGCCCAAAATTTATGGCTGAATGTTTCAACCCAACACTAGTAATCTGTTAGATCGCGCAGGCAGTAAGACACGAGTCGAGTGACAGTCAGCTCTCGGTTTATTGGCAAGGCATCAAGTAAATCCGGACTCCCTCTCTGGGCCAGGGGAGCCCTCTTTTATGGGATTCCCCTGGCTTGTAATCACACAGTTCCATTGGCTGGCAAGACCCTGTTGCTAGTTAGCCAACCAGCAACGGGCATGAAA